>NC_143522.1:10157677-10313095 GCF_031878675.1 Megascapheus bottae
GGGAAAATGGATCTAGCAGTCAACAACATTTTCTGATATTTGTTTTGCAGTCCTGTAGAATCAAGTGCTCTTTCAGATTCCATTAGTATTCCAAGAATGCTCATATCTGGCTCTTTGTACACAAACAAGACTCTGAGGGAGATTCCAGTAAAAGGTACATATAATTATAGTCTCCAGGAGTCATAATGATAGACATGAAAACAAAGAATTGTCTCACCAAGGCAAAATGTACTTCTGCAGAAGGGTGGGCCACCAGAGGAATCTGGCAAGCTAGCACAAAGAGCAGGCAGGCTGCTCCCTATTTATCCCCTCCGCTCAGATTGGTTGAGCTCAGTTTCACAATCTGCTGGTGACTGGCTAGTCTGAAGAGGGTAAGATGTATTTACATAAGGTAATCATTAAAAGTCTCTGAAATAAGATTAACAGTACATGGGCAATCTCAAAACATAGCCGCATCCTCTGCTCTTTCTTTCCTTCCTTCCTTCTTCCTTCCTTCCTTCCTTCCTTCCTTCCTTCCTTCCTTCCTTCCTTCCTCCCCCCCCCCCCGCTCTCTCTCTTTCTCTCTTTTTTTCTTTCTTTCTCTAGTCCTGGGGACTGAACTCAGGGCCTGAGTACTGTCCCTGGGCTTTCCTCAAGGCTAGTGCTCTACCACTTGAGCCACAGCACCATTTCCAGCTTTTCTATGTATGTGGTACTGAGGAATTGAACCCAGATTTTCGTGCATACTAGGCAAGCACTCTACCACTAGGCCAAACTCCCCACCCCCTCTGCTATTTCTTGAACTATTTGAGGTGGGTCTTCTGAAATGAGTGTCCTAATTCCAGCAAAAAGTTATTCCTTCAGACAAAACCATTTCAAAAATCCTTCCTTATCCAAAAGCAGTTCTTCTTTTCCTATTTTTACTTGATATTATTGGAGCAGAATAATCAGCGAGAGCCAAGCCAATAGGCCAAAGCAGGAACTTTTAAACAAAACCACTTTGATAAAAAAGACAGTTTTTCTCACAAAAGGCAGACTTTCTATGAGGTGAGCACTCTCTGTGAGAGATCAAGTAATGATCTTAGAGATACTAGTGGAGAGACAGTATTTGTACACTTTGCTGTGACATGGGACTCCAAGTCTCACTAACAAAATGCAATGATTAATAAAGGAGACTATATTAAATTGAGCCTGAAGCAAAGATTAAAGCACCAATCTTTTTGTGTGGAGGAGGCAGCAAGAGAAAAAAGAAGAAGAAAAATAAATCAAGGAAGATAGGCAGAGACGAATGCAGTGTGTACTGGTTGGTACACTCCTTGTGAGCTACAGAGGGGGTAGAGTGGACAAGGTCACTCAGCAGGTAGTAAACCACACCCTGGAATGGCAGAGAGGTGAGAAAGGAGAGTTTATCTCTGTTTTCTTCTCATTTCCAATTTTCCCTGATCAAATTTTCCCCTGCTGGAAGTGAGCTCTTCCTCTCCTCCAGTCCCTCAATAGTCCTTTGTGAAAACTGAATCACTGCATGATATGGCAATCCCATTACCAGACCTCTGTCCAAAGTAAATGTGACAAAGCATATCAAAGAGATACCTACACTTCTGTGGTTAGTGGGGTACGATTCACAAGAGTTAGGATGTGGAGTCAACCTAGATGTTCACTATGGGATGAGTGGCAGAAGAAACCATGGTTTATATACACAATGGACTGTATTATTCAGCCACACTAAAAAAAGAATGAAACCCTATCACTTGCAGCCATAGAGACAGAACTGGAGGATAGGATGTAAAGTAAAGCAAGCCAGACACAGAAATAAATACTGCATGTTCCCACTCAGCTGTGGAAGCTAAAAAGGTTGATCTTACATAAGTTTAGTGTAAAATAGTGGCCATTGGAGGTTGAAAAGGTCGGGAGAGAGGGAGGGAGTTGGATACAGGGTACCCAAGAGAAATCAATGTTCTACAGCACAGTGGGTTGACTATAATTCACAACAATTTATGATATGTTTCCTAGAGAACTAAAAAATAAATTGGATCTTAAGTTGCAGATATTCTTAAAAACTAAGATAAGAATATAGATTGTCCCCCCTAAAACTCACAGACAATCAGTGTTGGGCTTTTAACACTTAGAGAATAGGAAACTTGAAGATGAAGAGGGAAACTGGAAAAAAAAAAATCTCATTATACAAACTGTTCCTTAAAAAAAGACACCAATCCTGGGCCTGGCCAGAGAGGGGCCTGAAGGGGAGAGGTGGTGGTGTTCTTGAGTAGTACACTGCAGGGGTGTAAGGGGCAGAAAGGAAGAGAAGGAGGACAGGGAAATTTTTCTGAATTGTAGTTTTGCCCAGTTTTTGCTCTGAGCAAAGATTTGTTCTGACTGGTTCATAGTGGTCACTTTAGTGCTAGGTGAAAGGCAACATCAATACAGGAAAGGCCTGCTGCAAAAAGTTACAGCCTTGGCCGGGAGTTTGGCCTAGTGGTAGAGTGCTTGCCTAGCATGCCTGAGGACCCAGGTTCAATTCCTAGGTACCACATACATAGAAAAAAGCTGGAAGTGGTGCTGAGGCTCAAGTAGTAGAGCGCTAGCCTTGAGAAAGTCCAAGGACAGTGCTCAGGCCCTGAGTTCAAGGCCTATGACTGGCAAAAAAAAAAGTTATAGCCTGTAACAATGTGACTAGGGAGAGGGAAGAAGGAGGAGGAAGAGGGGGAGGGGAAGGAGGAAAAGATGGAGAAGTGGGGGGGAGAAGAGGAGGGGAAGAGAATGGGGAGAGGGAGAGGGAAGAGAAAGTGGAGGAGGCAAGAAGAAAAAAGAAGAGGATGGGGAGGAGGAAGAGGAGGAGGAGAAAAGAAAGAAAAAAGAAAAGGAGGGGGAGAGAATGGGGGAGAAGAAGGAGAAGGAGGAAGTAGAGGAGAGGAGAAGGGAGAGGAGGAAGAGGAGGAGAAAAGAAGAAAGAAAGAAAAAGAGAAGGTGGAGCGGGCAGAGGAGTAGAAGAGGAAGAAGGGGCGAAGAGGCAGAAAAGGAACAAAGAAAGAAGGGGGGAAGGGAAGGAGAGGGGAGGGGGAGGGAAGAGGAGGAGAAGATGAGGTGGAAGAGAAGAGGAAGAGGGGAGGAAGAGAAGGAGGGTAGACCTTGCCTAGAGTTCGATTTAGAACTTCCCCATATTTCATATTTCCTCATAATCCTATGTTGCTGCCATCCTGTCAGGCCAAGTGACAGGAATGTATGATGACCACAGATTCTTTTGTTTGAGCCCACTCCTTACAAAGCTTATTTTTCAGCATACTTTGTCTCTAACGATACGCCTGCTGCTGACACTCACCCCAGCTCCTTCTGGGGCTGTCTGTGTATGGGGCCAGGTTTCAGTTTTGTAACTGATCCAATGTATTTTTTTTCCAAATCTCTGGGGATGTTTCCCCTGTAGTAACTTATTTTAGAAAGCCTTAAGCTGCTACCTACACACCAGATGAGTCACAACAGAATCTGATTCACGGAGAGTGAACCCAGAAGAGTAAAATTGTTATTAGAGGAAAAGAAAAGATTTAGCTCAGAAGCAATTAAGGAGGATTCAATTCTGTTTGTGATAAAAACCACAAAACATTGGTTTTAGATATTGTTTTCCTTTACATCTCAAACCTAGAGATCTTGAGAAAATATTTGGGTGCTCAATTCTGGGAATGTAAAATGTGAGGAAGTGCAATTAAGAGGTGACTTGATTGAGTTTATTTGAATGTCTGAGGGACAAGATACTTCATTAGCTTGGGAAAGAAAAGAAGGTTCCACAGTAAGTCAGATAAAGAGTACATTTCTTTTTCAACAGTGTCACCCCTTCCCTTGGTCTCTCTCAGTTTTTCCCTCCCATCTTTACCCACAAGTTGGATAATTCATTTCCAACATAGAGTGTAGTGCATTTTTTTTTGCCAGTTTTGGGGCTTGAACTCAGGGCCTGATCACTGTCCTTGGGCTTTTTCAAGGCTAGAGCTCTACTACTTGAATTACAGCACCACTTCTGGCTTTTCTATGTATGTGGTACTGAGGAATTGAACCCAGGTCTTCCTGCATGCGAGGCAAGCACTCTACCACTAGACCAAACTCCCAGGCCCCTGTGTCTAGTGCACTTTTTTTTTTTTTGCCAGTCCTGGGCTTGAGCTCAGGGCCTGAGCACTGTCCTTGGACTTTCTCAAGGCTAGAGCTCTACCACTTGAGCCTGAGCACCACTTCCGGCTTTTTTCTATGTATGTGGTACCGAGGAATCGAACCCGGGTCTTCATGCATGCTAGGCAAGCACTTTAACCACTAGGCCAAACTCCCGGCCCCTAGTGCACTTTTAACATAGTGTCTACTGCATTTGTTCATCATTGGTCCCACCATTTCTGTGCACCCTTACCTTGTGAAAGACAAAAATGATCAAGCATGAGAAAAGGAAAAGAAAACAAAAACAGCAACAAAACCCCTCTTGTTTTCAAATCCTGTAATTCATTTTGATAAATATTGTTTTATATGATCAGATGCACACAGATATTTTGCCTTTGTGTTCCTCTCCTAAGAATATCCTCCTCTGGTCTTGAGGTGTACCACTCATAAGATACTAAGTAAAGTAAGCCAAATCCAGAGAGACATAGGTTGCATGTTTTCCCTCATTTGTTATAACTAGAATACTGCTTATAGATTTACAAATAAACAAATTGAATGAGTAAAAACTTATGCTGGGGCATGATACATTATAAAGGGCTCATTGTCAATGGTTAATGTGAAGACAGTTGAAGAGTGTGTGCAGTTTGGAAGTGGAGGTCTCGAACTAAACAGCATGGGGAGCCTTTGCTACTCAGAACTACAAGACAAAGGAAAGGAGCTGGCCTGAACCTAAAGAAAGGAGCTATATGGAAGCTCCTTAGTGGCAGGAAATGGCAGCATCTGTGCAAGGGAGAGAGTTAGGGGATGCGGTCCCAAGCCCACTCCTTGCTCTGTGTCCTCCAGTCTCCTGACAGTTACTCCAGCATCAGCTGGAAGGCCAGGGAGCTCATGTCTGCAGCTCATATGGGCAGCTCCAGGACCAGGGGCCAGGAGAGGGTAGGCTATAGAACTGGAGGGGGGCACAATGATACGGCATAGGAAATTTCCTAGAAAGAACTCTTGAATCCATTAAAGGCTATCACAACATAACTTACGCAATTCATCAGAAATGGTAATTACTTCTTGAATGAAGTAGTTTAATCTTACATTATACTATAACGTTCTGCCTCCATTCAGGGAGAATTTTCTTTCTCAGTATGTATAACAGAAATTGGTTTGATCTTGCTTTTCTTTTCTTTTTTTTTTTTGCCAGTCCTGGGCTTGAGCTCAGGGCCTGAGCACTGTCCTTGGACTTTCTCAAGGCTAGAGCTCCACCACTTGAGCCTCAGCACCACTTCTGGCTTTTTTCTATGTATGTGGTGCCAAGGAATCGAACCTGGGTTTTTGTGCATGCTAGGCCAGCACTCTACCACTAGGCCAAATTTTCTTTTCTTTTTTTTTTTTGCCAGTCCTGGGCTTGAGCTCAGGGCCTGAGCACTGTCCTTGGACTTTCTCAAGGCTAGAGCTCCACCACTTGAGCCTCAGCACCACTTCTGGCTTTTTTCTATGTATGTGGTGCCAAGGAATCGAACCTGGGTCTTTGTGCATGCTAGGCCAGCACTCTACCACTAGGCCAAACTCCCGGCCCCTGATCTTGCTTTTATTGTAATTCACCACCTGGTAGGAAACTTACTGTTTAATTTGCTTCTTGGTCATGGTGGCTACCAGGAAGAGGTTATCTTTTTTTTTTTTGACAGTCCTGCAGTTTGAGCATTGTCCTTGGATTTCTCAAGGCTAACGCTCTGCCACTTGAGCCACAGCACCACTTCTGGCTTTTCTACATATGTGGTACTGAGGAATCGAACCTGGGTCTTCATGCATGCTAGGCAAGCACTGTATCACTAGGCCAAATTCCCAGTCCCGAGGTTGCCTTTTTTGCTATTGCATGCCTGTGAATGGTTAAATTAGGGAAGTTACACTTGCTATTATCTCTGTGCCTTGTTATTCTCCCTTGTCAAACTTACTACCACTCATAATTATGTATTTTTAAATGATTATCTTCTGGCCACCCCACCCAGTGACCCAAATCTATGAAATTTAATAGATGTAACTCTCTAACCTATCTAGCACGAGGTCACACAAATAGTAGGTGCCCAATTATTATTTGTTGAATGACATGAATGAATGAATGTTCTGGTTATCTTCCAGCAATGCAACATTAGTAAAGTACCGTTTCTGGAATAAGAAATATCTAAGCTTACATCTCGTTTATAGTTAAAAGATGATGGACTTACCAAATGACAATCTCTCAAAAGCTTTAATTTCTGCTCTGTACAATGCAGATTATAAAACTTATTCATTGCCAGGTGCCGGTGGTTCATGACTGTAATCCTAGCTATTTAAAAGGCTATGATCTGAGGAGAGCAGTTTGAAGACAGCTCTGGAAGGAAAATCCATGAGACTCTCCAATTAACTAGCAAAAAGCCAGAAGCAGAAATGTGGCTCAAGTGATAGAACACTAGCTTTGAGCGAAAGAGCTCAGAGACAGTGCTCAGGCCCTGAGTTCAAGCCACACGTCTAGTACAAAAAACAAACAACAAAAAATGTACTTACTGGTTTGTTAAACTTTATGATTGATACATTGTTAGGTGCCTAACAGGACTGTTTATGGAGCATACAGACAGCAGGGACATAGAATGACACCTGTTGCTGGTCCTACCTGCCTATTGCTGAGTTACACAAAAGAATGTTTACAGCAAAGAGCACGGGGAAATAAGGCATGGCACCTTCCAAACAAATAATGCTCATTAAAAACAAATCTCAAAGGAGCAACCAGGAACTTTGTGTGTGTTATGGCTAAGTATGAGTACAGCTAAGGCTCATGTGCTGGCACCATTTTGGAAGTTTCTGGAAATTTCAGGAGATGGTACCTAACTGGAGGAGGAAGTGTTAGCACTGTGGGCTGTGTTTTTCCTCAGGGCTCCTCTCTCCCCCATTCTTCGTTCTGCTTTCTGGTCACCATGTAATACACAGCTCTGCTCCATCATAGCCTTTCACCATGAGACACCACCTTAGGTCAGGGCTTGAGTCATAGAGTGAAACTGTGAGCCAAAACCAAAACCCAAACTTTTCTTCTTCTAAACTTTCTCTCTTGGATATTTTATCTCAGCCATGGACAGCATGACTAACAGGGTACATCATAGGGAATTTTGGAACTTTTAAGGAATTTACTTGTATTTTCCAATGAACAAGTTTTTCCTCTCTCCTTTCTTTTTCCCCCCCTTTGGCAATAAAGTTTGATGTATGTATACATTGGGGACTGATTAAAGCAACGAACACTCATCCTCATCACCTCATGTACTTCTTTTAGTGATGAAGATATTTAATATCTACTCTCCTAGCAATTTTCAAGTATCCGACAATTATTAACTTTCATCATCATACTGTAAATATACTTCCAGAACTTAATCCTCCCGTCTAACAAACTTTGTTCCTGGTGTCTGTCCATTCTTCCACCCCCCCTTCCTCCGCCCCCACATACCCTCAGTTGCCACAAGAGTTCCTTGAATTCAAGACCTGTGTTTCAGATGCGCCAGAGGAATGGCTTCAATAGTGGAAATCCCAGACCATTCACAAAGCGAAGGTCCCATGAGTCCTTCAAAGCTGTTTATCAGTTATTATTATCTGTGCTTTGGAGGTAGAATCTTGATTAATTCCAATTTCCGTATCAGTTATTGAGTTAGAAATGGGTGTTGAACACAGTTCTGGCTAATAAAATGTAAGGAGTCTTTTGCAGGACTCCAGGAGAAAAGAACCTTTCTTCTATTATGCAAACTAGGACAGAACATTTCAGTGTCCAGTCTTCAGGCTGAGACATGGAGCTGTGATATTTGATGTGGTAGTTTCTCTCTCTCTCTCTCTCTGTCTCTCTGTCTCTCTCTCTGTCTCTCTGTCTCTCCGTCTCTCTGTCTCTCTGTCTCTCTGTCTCTCTCTCTCTCTCTCTTTCTCTCTCTCTTTTTCTCTGTCATAATGTGTCAAGGAAGGAAAGTTGGCATTTTTTTTGGCCCAAAGAATTTGGAGAAAGACCCTGGTTCTTGATGACATTGTAGATGAACTACATCCGTGACTTTTGCTCTGGTAAATCAAATCTCTTTATTACTGAACTCATTTAGAACTGAGTGTCTATTATCATTTCCATTAAGGAAACCATCAAATTATTCAAATATAGGATATGATGAACCAAGAAAAAAATGCATTTCTCTGCTCATTTTGTATATAAAAATGGCCAAAGACAGCCAGGCAATGGTGGCTCATACCTGTAATCCTAGCAACTCAGGAGACTGAGATCTGAGGATTTTGGTTCAAAGCCAGACCAGGCAGGAAAGTTCATGAGACACTTTATCTCCAATTAACCACCAGAAAAACAGAAGTGGATCTGTGGTGCAAACTGGTAGAGCCTTGAGTAAAAAAACTCAAGCCCTGAGTTCAAGTCCCATGACTGACAAAAAAAAAAAAACAACCTGCCTAAAATGATTTTATTAAATCTCTATTTTTTGCCAGTCCTGGGCTTGAGCTCAAGGCCTGAGCACTGTCCTTGGACTTTCTCAAGGCTAGAGCTCTACCACTTGAGCCTCAGCACCACTTCTGGCTTTTTTTTTTCTATGTATGTGGTACTGTGGAATTGAACCCGGGTCTTCGTGCATGCTAGGCAAGCACTCTACCACTAGGCCAAACTCCCAGCCCCTAAATCTCTATTTTTTATAGTCACTCAAGTGACAAAAGCTTATTTGTCTTAAAGGAAAACAAATCCTTTTGTTCCTATTAGATGTAGAGACTTGGGCACCCCAAAGAGGTCTTCAGTATCTTGGGACATTTGACATCATCAGTATAGGCTTTGGAAGTGAATGCTGAGGTACAGTGGTTTTCTTTTCAGGTGTGTTCCTTGGAGAGATGAATGACTGGGAATGTAGAATTCAGAAAAACAATTTCCTGCTTGGGGATAGTCGGAAAACCTCTCAGAAGCACAGCTTCTCATATAGTTAGAGAAACCGAAAAAAGACTTGATGTGGCTTCTGGGCCATGTTATAATTGAAGAACCACATCACTCGTATAGGGTTAGTTGACTGCTGAAAGTGAAAGATAACATGGTATCTATTTATAGGTATATGAATCCCTCTCCCAGATAATATAAGACTGAGCATTGACCATTTGTCCACGACTATTGTAGATGGACAAATAAAGTAGCCAGGCTGTGGAGTTTATTGGTATGATCACCTGGCAGGTGCTGTATCTGATTCTTAATCTGGAAATCAATCTTTCAGACTTAGGTTTTGTTGACAGACAAGTTTCCCATTCACTGGATAAGCCAAGTAACCCCTTGTTACTGCCTAGAGAAGACATAATAGCAGGTCATTATAATTTGAGAGGTTCAAGCCCTGTGCTATGTTGAAAGGAGATCTGAGAACCTGGGGAGCAGGAAGACTTGGTCAAACAGCAGTGCTTCCCTTAGAATTGCAGAGGGGAAATAAATGCCTTTTGAAGTGACCCCATTTTGTTGCCATGTTCCTCTCTCCACTCAGCAGGCATCTTTGGAAAAAGTCACATGACTTTCTATCTGTACTTCTTGAGGAAACCCCCTTTTCCTTTATGAATCTCTCCCTTTCTCCTTCTTTCTAGCATTGCAGTGGGGGTTGTTTTCATTTTTCACCCAATATTTGATACTTATTTGCTACTTTGCATTATTAGTAAGCTCATTTTGATTTTGTCTAATATTTGAATGCAATTCAGCTTTTTGGACTTGAACTCTGGGCCTGGGCATTGTCCCTGAGCTCTTCAGTTCAAGGCTGCCCTACCCCATAAGCCGCAGCGCCACTTCTGGTTTTGTAGTGATTAATTGGGGATAAGAGTCTCATGGACTTTAGTGCCCATGCTGGACTTGAACCATGGTCCACAGATCTCAGACTCCTGAGCAGCTAGGATTACACCTGTGAGGCACTGTGCCTGGCTTGCAATTCAGCTAATAACCAGGATTTCCCCCTAGACTACTGCTTCATTTCGTGTTTGTCTTTTATCATGGGCTTCTGGGAATGACAGTACATCTGAACTTCTTTATCTTTTTTTTTTTAAAACTGTAGTTTCTAGTAATTTGTAGTAGTTGTTCTTGTAACAGTGTGCAAGTGGATCACTCCTACAATCCTAGCAATTCATGGAGCTGAGATCTAAGGATCAAAGTTTGAAACCAGCCTAAGGCAGGAAGATCAGTGAGACTCTAATCTCTAGTTAACCACTAAAAAGCCGTAAGTAGAGTTGTACTTCAAGTGCTAGAGTGCCAGACTTGAACAGAAAAGGCTAGGGGGTGCCCAGGCCCTGAGTTCAAGCCCCAGTACAGATATAAGAAAGAAGAAAAAGAAAGAGGACAAGGAGGAGGAAGTTAAAAAAGGAAGGAAGGATGAGAAATTTGTTTCGGTCCATGGTTTTAGAGATTTGGGTATATGGCTGGCTGTTTCATTGTTCTAGGACCATGGTACAATAGAGAATCATGGGAGAAGAGACCTGGTACAACAGCAAATTGTATTCCAGGGAGAGTGGAAACCAGAAAGAAAAAAGGACAAAGAAGGGACTATATCATGTCTCCAATATATAGTCATCAAGAACATATTTCCAGAGGCTTAGCTCCTTCAACTAGGTCTCACAACGTATCAACCAATTCCTAATATTATGAATTCATATTCTATTATGAATTTATCAGGAGGTTAATTCATTGATTAGATCAAGTCATTGGGATCCAATGACTTCCCCAAATGTCTACCAGCTGGCAAATAAGCCCCCAATATATGATACTCTGGGGGCCACCTCAAATTGAAATCACTAGACAATTCAATGGATTTTCCTCAGGCTTTATTAGAATTTCAGAAATTATCCATGGAAAATGGAAAACACAGACATCTGGGCACGTACCATGGAAGTCACATTCTCAGGAGGTTCTGTGATGTATGGAAGTTTGAAGACTAGCGACCTAACACTTGAGCTTCATCTGTGATTGCTTCCTGCAATTCCTCCAAAACCCTTAAGTCACTCTTGATTGATTTCTTTCTCTATCTAGATAGGAAATTGAGGAGAAATGATAAAGTCACATAAATTCCCATAGGCCATAGGACCCTGACCTTCCTCGTTCATTTACTTAACAAGGGAAAAATTTAAAACTCAGCTCTTTACCCCTTAAAAATATGAACTTGTACATTTAACTGAGTGTAGTAACAAGTAGATTTCCCTGTTTATTTTTGAAGCTGCAGTTTTGATTTGTTCCTAAATTTACTTTATTGTTGTTTTAAAGGTGACATCAGTGGAGTTACCTTTACATATATCAGGTAATAGGTACATTGCCATCTGTCCTCTCATTCTCTCTTATTACTGAAACAGGATTACTAAAATCCAGGGCAAATGACAAACTGAAAATATAGGCTCTAACAGAATGTCTTGAGATGTTTCAACATTTCCCTTTTTTTCTTCATTTTCCCACAAGGGCAGGAGAGGCTCGGCCTGGCCTGCTCCCACTTCTATAAGGTAAGCACATTCAGCTGCAGGCTTGTGTAGTTGAACCACATCTGCGTCTTTAAATAAAGATTTCAACAAATTTGATGTGCTTTGTGAATGGTTCTGATGCATGAAGCAGAAGGAAAAGTTATGGAATAGCCATAGATGCCAACTTTAAGCTGTAAGCCTTTCCCATGACCTGTGCCCCCAAAATAGTAGCGCCTTGCTGCCGCTCATCTGAAGCCCTGATCTGACCCTGCCCATGAATGTCTGGCATGTAGAAGCCAGTCCAGCTAGTTACAGAAAGGCAGATAAAAATGTCCCAGTGTTTATAGTCTCCTCTTGGACCTCTGTGAATCCTGCCAATAACTGTGGTTTTGAATCACTTGGTAAAATTCATGAACAGGCCAATAATACCGTGTTCATCATAAGCTGGGCTGGATTTGCAGAGCAGCAGGTAGTGAAGACTGTTCCTTCAGGGAACGTTAGTGCGATGCTGCCTGTCCACTTAGGAGTACAGGTTCCCCTTTCCCCAAATCAAAGGACCAGTACTTATACTGTCTGGGCAAAGGAGGACTTTTTGTTCTTTCCAACAGCTTTCCCTAACCCTCCTTTGCTTGGAAGGTCCTGTTACTTGTCTCTGTCCTGTCCTTGGCTTTCTTAAAGCTTCCTATAACTCTTTGAGTTTCTTCCCTTGATACTTCTAAATCTTCTTTCTTCTTCTTAAATCTCTTTCATGATACAAAGAACTGCTCAAGACTTCGTCTGGATTAGAATGTTAAAAGATTTTAACTTAACAAAGAAAATGATACCTGAAGTTTTCTCTTTGATTGAGAAATTGAGAGAGGCTATGTGGAGTTTGTTTACATGACCTAATCTCAAGAGATCAGGCAGAAGCTGGACTAGTTTATGTTGAAAAGCATAATACGGTTGTATTCCCGTAATCACAGAGAAAAAAAATTGCCGAGTGTAGTATATACCAACATTTCTAGATGGAAAAAAAAAGTCTATGGCAAGGTCAGTAAGGATGGGAATTGAGGGCCTTCATGGAGCCAGATTGGAGTGGAGAAAATATTAAATTTAGGCAAGTGTTCTACCACTGAGCGACACACCCAGTTTAAAATGCACTTAGATTTTGTCAAGTTTTCCTTCCTGTAGAATAAGGTGGGGATTGGGTTTCCAGCAATCCAGGAGATGAAAACTGTCCTTCCACAAATATCCAACATCCTATGTATGCCAGGCAAGGTTCTGGATGCTCAGGATACAATGTTGTGGTTTCTGTTTTCATGACACCATTTGGAGGGGTAGAATTATTAATTAATCATTAAATATGCCAATATATTGGAGATCTGTGCTGCAGAGAAGAGGTCTATGGGATATAGAAGGCAACGGGGTGAGCGAGGGGGCTGGCAGTATCATGGCTTCTAGGTGGTAACTGGACAGCACTCAGAATGACCAATAAAGGAGGAAAAAGAGTGTACAGAGCCCTGTGGAGGCCTGGGACACAATGAGCAGAGGCACTAAAGGCTGGAAAAGGGTGGAAAAGCTCAAGGGAGTGCCTTGCCTGTAGGTACTGTCAAGGATTTAAGTCTTCAATATACTTGCAGCAAGGAACCACTGAATTCTTTTACTTGTTGGTGACACTGATGGTAATGATGACAATTTGAGATTTGTGTTGGAGAAAACTTTTCTAGCTACAGTGTGATTGGAGGTGGGTAAGGAATACAGATTCAAGATTAAAGGTAGAGAAGACTAGGCAGAATGGTAAGAAATTGCAGAAGCTTTGGCTGAGTTGGTGGCAGTGATGGGATGAAGAACGCCCGAGCCGAAATCAGATCCACATGTGGTAACACATACCTGTAACCTCAGCACTTGAGAGACTGATCATGAGCTCAAGGACAGTTTCGTCGGCCTACTGAAACCCTGTCTCTAAAAACCAGGCAGGTGTCAGTGGCTCAGGCTACTCAGGAGGCTGAGAGCTGAGGACTGAGGTTTGAAGCCAGCACAGGCAGTAAAGACCCTGAGACTCTTAACTCCAATAAGACAGCAAAAAGCTGGAAGTATACGTATGGTTCAAATGGAAGAATGCTAGACTTGAGTGGAAAAACGAAGGGCCCTGAATTCAAACCCTTTACTGTCACAACGAACAAACAAACAAGCAAACAACAGTTAGAAATCAACAGAGCAGGCTGGTAGAGTGCTTGCCTAGAATGCATGAAGACCCAGGTTCAATTCCACGGTACCACATGCATAGAAAAAAGCCAGAAGTGGTGCTGTGGCTCAAGTGGTAGAGTTCTAGCCTTGAGAAAGTCCAAGGACAGTGCTCAGGCCCTGAGCTCAAGGCCCAGAACTGGCAAAAAAAATCAACAGAGCTTGATGTTTGTCCATGCCTTATTACATTCGAGTGTAAACCTGACTGAAGATAGTAAGTGGGAGCAATCACAGTGCCACAATCCCATTTGTCTAAACTAACAGCTCCAGTGCCAGATCCTAAGGAACACTTCCCAGCAGGCACTGAACATAAAGCATGAGGCACCCAGGTTATTTTTAGCGAGCTATAGGAAACAGCTAACATTCTCATTTCAGTTCTCATTAAAACTCAGAGGCTAACCTCACACAGTTCTTGCTGCTAATGTCTGCAAACTTCTCTTTTTACCAGATAATTGACAAGAGTCCCCACAAAAGTCTCCTCAGCATTTCTGCCAAACTTGAGGAAAAGGTAGGTTTGACACTACCATCATGTTTGCCAAGGCAGCAAAAAAAAAAAAAATCCCAGCTGGCAAAACTTCAAGTATAATGAAGTAGAACAGGGAGGACAGGGCAGAATGACGGATCACTTGAGAGTCTTCCGGGGAAATTTCTCCTTGATGCATTTCTCCATGGTCCCTGAAACAAAAGCAGGAAGTGGCTACTTTGGGGATCAGCCATGGTGATACAGGTGAAGATTTCCTCCTCTTTCTCCTCCCCCCTACTTTTTCTCTCTGTCTGCAATTGGATTTTGGAGTTACAATTGCTTTTTAATATTTTCTTTTTATTACAAGAGTATTCTTAGATTCCATAAATTAAAATCAAGAGCCGGAGTGCTGTGGCACATACCTGTGATGCTAGCTTCTTGAGAGATAGAGAGAGGGGGCTCCTGGTATGAGGCTGGTCTAGGCAAGAGCACAAGATCCTATAGGAAAAATAACAATGGCGAAAAGGGCTGGATATGTGGATATGTTGTATAATGTTTACCTTGTAAGCATAAGACCCCAAGGTTACACATGCATGTGTGTACATATCCAGTGTCTGACTAATCATTGAGCTAATGACATGGTCTCTCCAGGACCTCCACCATTTGACCAAGAGAAATGATTCCTCTGGCTCAACAATTCTCCCACCTCTGCCATCGTGGTACTACTCTCACCTATAAGTTTCTATACCTATAAGTATACTAGTAATGTCCAACGCCTTTTCCTTTAAGTTGATTCATTTGCTTACCTAAGGTTTTTTTTTTAATTTTGCTTACAAAATGTCTGGCAATGTGAAATCATGGAATTGATGTGCTAATAGATTTTGTAACACACATAAATAAGCACATAATTAAAATACATCTGTTTCTTGGGTCTATAATAAAATCATCCTGTAAGGGATCATGTTACTATGTAGAGCCAGCCCTGGGAAACTATGTGAATGGATTCTAAACTCTCCTTGCTGTGCTAACAGCTGTTCTTCACATCTGGCCTTCTCTACCCATACTTATTTCCCAGATCTTCCTAAAATAAAATCTAAGGACTGGCTAAGTCAATCTTCTTGTTGCTCCTTGTAGGGACTTTGTATGCCTGTTGCCTTCATAATAAGGAAAGAGAAATTCTGACCTTCTCTGAGAAAGAACTAGTTGGGAAAGCACATGGCTGGGTGGACAAACTACCTTTGGCCGTTAGATCAATAGCATCTTCAAGGTGAGGAGCTTCTAGGAGAAGTTTTGGTGAAAAAACCTGAAAGGTTGGTCTTGTATAGGCTATTATCATTCTTTCCTAAAAAGGAAGAATGCCCCTGCCCATTTAATGGACAAATTTTTGAGTACCCACCCCCTAGAGTTCTTTATCTTTTCATAAAGAAGGTTAGTAATTAAGCATTACCAACTTATTTTCAATGTGCAAATGCATTTACTCTATGTAATTACAAATCAAGTAACACTTTTTTTCTGTCCTCTAGAAAAGTGAAGTGTTTAGGAGATAGAAGAAGTGAATGTGATTAAGAATACCTTCACCTATAAAAGGAGGACAGTGCATTCTACTGTAGGATAAGACAACACTTCCCAGATGATGTTACCCTCAAGTGAGGCTTAATTTATTAAGTCCCTTGGATGTGGATTGGGAAAATGGGAAGTGTAGCAAGTAATGTCCTTCTTGAGAGAATAGACAGTATGAAGTTTAGTAGAGATGAAACAGAGTTTCCCCCCCCCCGGCCCTGTGTATGAATATATATGTATATCTGTATATCTGTATGTATACATATGTGTATACTTACATAGGAAAGACACACATCTCTCTCTGTAAATATATGCACCTGAATATATACTCTGTATATATATGTATATATATATATATGAAAGACATACACATACACATGCACATAGATATGAGACATGGGGGAAGGGGAAGAAGGAGGGAGGTACTTGAGAGATGTACTAAGAAGAATATGATGATGAAGGATGTGGGAAATGAGAGAATGATGTTTAGGTTGATGCTAAGATTTCCAGCCTGGGTGTTTGAAAGGGTGCTATTCTCAGAGTTGGAAGTCATGAAAAAGGAGGCAATTTGGGGAAACATGAGTTTCTTTTGGAACTGTATTTCTTTTTTTTTTGCATTTTTTTATTGTAATTAGTAAAAGGGTTACATGATATTTGCCAGATAGAAGGTGCATTAATTCACATACATTGATACCCTTTCACATGTCTTGGTACCCATTTCCTTCCCCCCCCACACCCCCCCACCCATCTTGGTTTTCCCCCCTTCCCTATCAAATTTCAAATAACCAAATACAAATAAATTCAATATATCAGATAAGAAAGTGAGATACTATACCAATATGAGATAACCAAGGGACAGCAAAGGAGATGAGAGACAACATAGTACATTAAGGACAACAATCATTTGTTATATGGCTTTTGTTTCAATATCCTGGAGGTCCTTTCAATTAGCTTCACATTATATGGCCTTATGTATCCAGATTTTGCTCTATTGCAGATCTCTGCTAGTAGAGCCCAAGGTTTCTACTGATTATGACGAATGAGGGAAACCATTGAGCCTAAGTTCCTTTGAGTCTGGCTTACTTCACTTAATATGATTTTTTCTAAGCCTTTCCATTTCCTAACAAATGGGGCGATGTCATTCTTTCTGACAGCAGCATAGAATTCCATTGTGTACAAATACCACAACTTGTTGATCCACTCATCAACTGAGGGACATCTAGGTTGGTTCCATATCTTTGCTATGGTGAATAGTGCTGCAATGAACATTGCTGTGCTAGTGGATTTAGTATGTCCTTGTTTCTGGATGGTTGGGTAAATGCCAAGTAGTGGAATTGCTGGGTCATAGGGGAGTTCTATGTTTAGCCTTTTGAGGCACTGCCACACTGCTTTCCATAGTGGTTGAACGAGTTTGCACTCCCACCAACAGTGTAGTAGTGATCCCTCCTGGCCATATCCCCTCCAGCATCTGTTATTATTCGTTTTCCTGATCCTGGCCATTCTAACTGGAGTGAGGTGGAATCTTAGAGTTGTTTTGATTTGCATTTCTTTTATGACCAGAGATGTTGAGCATTTCTTCATGTGTCTATAGGCCATTTTTGTTTCTTCTTCAGAGAAGATTCTCTTTAAGTCTTTGGCCCATTTTTTAATGGGATGGTTGTTACTTTGGAGATTAGTTTGGGAGTGATTCAATTTTTTGAGTTGTTGATATATTTTAGATATGAGGCCTTTGTCCGTTGTTTGGTTGGTGAAGATCTTTTCCCACTCTGTAGGCTTCCTAATTAATTTACTAGCTATGTCCTTTGCCATACAAAAGCTCTGCAGTTTAATGCAGTCCCACTTATCCAGCCTTTTTCTGATTTGTTGTGATTCTTGGTCCTTATTAAGAAAGTTTCTACCTGTGCCAAGGAGGCCTAGTGTATCTCCTATTCCTTCTTGTAAAGTTTTCAGTGTGTCAGCTTTTACCTCTAGGTCCAACTTTAGTTTTCTGCAGGTGCTTAACCAGTTCTGCCAGCACCACTTGTTGAAGAGGTTGTCTTTCTTCCATTCTATTTTTTTGGCTCCCTTGTCAAAGATTAGGTGACCATAGGTCTGTGGTTTAATATCTGGGTCCTCAGTTCTATTCCATTGGTCTTCAGGCCTGTTCCTGTGCCAGTACCAAGCTGTTTTGATAATTATAGCTCTGTAATAGAGTCTAAAGTTTGGAATTGAAATTCCTCCCGCGCTGTTCTTTCTGCTAAGAAGTGTTTTTGCTATATGGGGTCTTTTATTATTCCATATGAAATTTTGAATTGCCTCTTCTATTTCTTTAAAGAATGCCATTGGGATATTGATGGGTATTGCATTGAATTTGTAGATAGCTCTTGGCAAGATTGTCATTTTCACAATGTTGATTCTTCCAATCCAGGAGCATGGGAGGTTTTTCCATTTCCTTAGTTATGCTTTATTCCCTTTTTTAAGGTTTTAAAGTTTTCATCAAAAAGGTCCTTTACATTCTTAGTTAAGCTAATTCCTAGGTACTCTTGGGGTTGGTGTGCAGTTGCTGGGTATGAAGCAGTGATATTTGAATTCTTTCATGATCTTACTTGTCTACTTCTCTGAGTCTCTTCTATGTCTTTAAGATGTATTTCCTGCCATCAAGATAAGGTGGTGTTTATGAACATACTTTGTAAATGTCTTCTCAGATATAAACATTTATGTCCAGGAAAGAGTAATGTGTAAACAGCAGAGTCATCAGCATGCTCAGCTTCCAAATAGGCAGAGCGCGGCTCCTTTGCCTTACAGCATAGTACTCAGCAAAGAGCTCTCCACAGAATTTCCAGTATCACTGCCTGACCTCTGACAGGTTTTATTCCTATAGAACTAAAAGGCATCGCTTTACTACTCAACATCCCCAGTAAAGAACCACCACACATTTTTATTTTTGTTTTCTCAAATCTTGTTAAATCTTTTATTTCACACCACTTGTCGAGGTAGATATGACATCCATTTTCAGACAAAATTGGGAGGCCCACTGGATCACACAAATATCTTGATACTCATTAGTGAACTGAGTGGGCTCAAAACGTAGGTAGATTAGCAGCCTCCCACAAGCAAATGACTTGGGACATGCTGTAAGTGATATACCAATTGTCCTACTTATGCTTAGGTAGACCCAGAGCACCTTATCAGTTCAGATGTGGGTCTTTGAAGGGCTTGAAATGTGTTTTTAGAAGAGAACACATCTACCACTGTGAGATGATCATTGGAGGTAAACATGAAGATTTGTCTGTCTTAGTGATTGCATATTTATTTTAGTTATGACTAGTATCTTTGGCAACTCATTATGGTTTTCTATCTAAAAGATTGATACATTTTCTTTAAAAGCATGTTTATTTTGGCAAAACATGAGTTGATTTAAAGAAAGAAAAGTATTTTTAAGTGTAACAGAATATGGGAAAGCAAAATACTAGATATTGGAATGGATGTAGTTTGAGAAACTTCATACTTTGGACTCCATTTTGGTGGAGAAGTAGGAAGAAAAGATATAGTCCTTATTTGAGATTTCCTGTATACAAAGCCTTCTCAATAAAGTCATCCCATCATAGAAGCATTCCTCTCAGGAAGGTTATTCTCTAAAACTGCAAATAATCCTAGGAGATGGTTGTATTATTTTATTTATTTATTTACTTATTTATTTTTGTTGGTTGTGGAACTTGAACTCAAAGCATGGGCATGGTCCCCAAGCTTTTTTTTCTTCCTTTTTAAGGGTAGCACTCTTTCACTTTGAGCCACAGCTCTACTTCCAGTTTTTATGTGGTTAATTGGAGATAAGAGTCTCACAGCCTTTCATGCCTGGGCTGGCTTTGAACCAAGATCTTCAAATGTCATGAATAGCTAGGATTACTTGCATGAGCCACTAATGTCTTGTTATTTTTATTATTTTTCTATTTATTTTGGTGATGCAGAATGACTCCTTGTACACACTAAGCACATGCCTTGTCAATTGAGTTTCACTACTGCCTAAGCAAATTTCTGAATAATCCACTAATACTCTGACCAGGACCTGTCAGGAGGGAGAGAGTAACAACAGAGACTGTTGTGAGATGAGCAGCAAAATTGCTCACTGACCTTGCAGTTTTGTTTAAGTCTTAAGGAGATACTTTGTGGTTAACACAGGGGTTACTAGCATCTGACTACTTCCTTAGAAGTGAACTGAACACAAATGACTGGAAAGTTTAATTTTAATGTGATGATGAGGGAAACTTGTGACATTCTTTGCAAGTAGATTCTGCACATCCTAGAACAGTGTTGTGTGCTTATACACAGGTACTCTACAAATAGCTAAACAAAAGAATGAGTGACTGAAAATTAGACAATATTTTATATTTATAATTACATCTGAGGGGATAGAGCTCAGATTTGGAATTATATACAACCAAGCTGATATCTTATTTCTTACTCATTGGGTAGCCTTGGAAAAATTATAACCTCTCTGAGACTTATCAAGGGGTGTTCTGACAAGTATGTTACCACTGGTTGTTCAGGACAAAAAGTAAAATCTCTGCTTTTTTCAGCTTGCTGATTTCCCCAGGATAGACACTCTCATCAAGTTAACAACTGCTTAAGCAGATAGCTTGAGAAATGATGACAGATTTTAAATCAGCTGTGCTGAGCCCCCAGGTGTAGTTCTCCATGGGTGGGAATGATGTGAACCTCACAGGGGTTGGTAGTAATTCCTGGAGTACTTGCTGCCTGCAAAGCCTTGAGCTTCTTGGATTATATCATTTTTTCCCTCATAACAATAATATAAAGTTGACATTATCCACTTTATATCAGGGATAAAGAAATGTAATGGGTCCAAAACATGTAGGTATATTAGAACTATCATACCTGTAATACCATACGAGGTATACCAGTTATCTTACTTATGCTTACCATAACACCTGTTGATTCAGATGCAGGTCTTTTGCAGTCTTGAAATAAGTTGCCCATAAGAGAGATTAAGGGATTCATGGATGGGTGCCCAGCTAGCCCTTGTACTCTTCTCTAGGTTGCTTCCTTTATTCTTGTTTATGATTTATTTTAATTTTTAATTATTTTTATTAGTATTATATAAAAGGGTTTCTTTGCAATAGTTCTATTATTAAATTTTCTGCCTCTATTACTCTTTTTTAAAAAATTTATTATATTTAAGTAGTCAGACAAAGGAGTTGCCATTTAACAAAGTAGTTTATGAATAAAATACATCTTGATCAATGTCATCCCTTTCAACATTCTCATCCATTTCTCCCAATCTACCCCTTCCCTCACTTTTCTTAATTTTGTAGGATATACATTGGATTCTTGATTGCATTCTCCACCTGCTTCTCCTCTTCATTCATCTATCCTTCTCCATTTGATCCTATCCCACCTCTTTCAAATATTCATTTCCTGGTGTTTGAAATCTGACTTGACGTTTCTAAGGAATGACACATTGAGTTCTCCCTCAAATCTACCATATGTCAGTTAATACATTTGAGGAAAAGGACAAGTCCATACATAGCATATAATGTATAATATGGCTTTGTTAAATGGAAACTCCTTTGTTTTTTATTTTATTTTAAGGAATTTGGCCTTTTGTTTCTGAGTGCTTATTCCCAGCCCAATTTTAAAAGAAGAGTTTTCTTAAAAAATAATATGGCACCAAGTTTCTTCACAGGAAAAATAATGCTAGACAAACACATAGTTGTTTTCATCCAGTTTACTTCTGTTTGTTCTGCTTGAACACACTTTGATGTTCTCAAAGAAGATATATACACTGCTCCTGTATGAGTGTCAATCTATTTTCTACTGCCATATCAGAATGGCACAGATGGGGCAATTCATAAACAATAGCAATTGATTTGGCTTGTAGTTCTGAAGGCCTGAATAGTCCAAGAACACACAGCTAGCATCTAGCAGGGGCCTTCAACTGCTTCATAGCATAGTGGAGAGGCAAGTGAGCTTGTACGGAGGTGGGGAAGGAAGAGGAAGAGGGAAAGAGGAGAAAAGGGAAAGAGGAAGTCAAAGCAAGAGGGGGAGAGGGCAGAGCGCATGCACGCACATGTGCGCGTGCACACACATACACACACACACACACACACACACACACACACACACACACAGAGACAGAGAAGGTAAAGTATAAATTGTCCTTTTATTTGGAACCTGCTCCTCTAGTAACTAACCTGCTTCTAAGATAATGGTATCCAATCCTGGGGCCAGAGCCTTACATCAAGACCCTTGTAGACAGTTCTCTCTTGTCGTACCATCACAATGGTAACACATTCCCTATATCCAACATGAACTTTGAAGGGAACATTCAAACAACAGCAAGAACATATAGGAAGTTTTGGTGTTAATTATTTTTTTGTCTGCTGTGTGGCTTGAACTCAGAGCCTGGGTGCTGTCTCTGAGCTTTTCTGCTTATGGCTAGTGCTCTACCACTTTGAGCCATAGCGCCACTTCTGGTATTCTGATAGTTTGGAGATAAAAGAGTCTCAAGGGCTTTTCTACCTAGGCTGTTTTGAAACCATGATCCTTAGATCTCAGCCTCCTGAATAGTTATAATTATAGGCATGAGCTACCAGCCTCTGGCTTTGATTTCAGACTTTTAATCTCTAGACTTGTGAGAAATAAATGTATCTCACTTATCCCATGTATCCCACTCTATGCTATTTTGTTATGGCAATCCTAACAGTTAATCTAACAGTGGTGGGAGTAAAATGGAAGACCATTTAGGGGGTTGGGGACTGTTTGCTCGTGTGCTATAGCATACGTATATCTCTTCTTGCATGCTGCACCCATGTGACCCTTGGCGTTGCCTATGGGAGGCAGAGGAAAAAGACTGAAAACAAAACAAAAAGAGCATCTGGAAAGGAACTGAATCAAATTGGGCTTGAGGGCTGGCCTGGTGCTGGCCCTTCCAGTTACATGGGCCAAGAAATCTCTTTATTGCGGATTGCGTTTCCATTAGCACAATCGAAAGGCCCAACTGATGGAATGGTTTATGCTTCGTGTTTCCAGACTGAGGAAGAAGCTGTCCTCAAGAAATTTTAGTAAATAGGTCTGTGTGTTTTATAAGTCTAGGTTCCTCAAGGCGAAGTACATTTTATTGTCCCCCAAAGGAAAGGAAATGAATCCTTTGTGTTTTGAGGGTTGGAAAGAAAACTAGCTTAATTTCAAGCATGGATTTGCAGGGTGAAGTTGCAGGCCTGGCAGAAAGCAATGCTTTAGGAACTCTCCAGAGGCTGAGTCCATGCCTACTTGGAGACACAATCGATGAGGTGTGGGGTTTCTGGAGGACTGGCCAAGTTATTTCATGAAAGGATTGGATCGTTAGGGTAACTGAGGGTTGGGTTCATGTGCAGAGTGGCCCATCTAAGTACCAATTGGTCCAGTGAGGAAGCTTGCCTGGGTCTGGGTTAGCTGAACAGAGCATAGAGTGCAAGGTGAGTGGGTTTATTTTAATATACAGATCCCCAGGCCACACACCAAAGTCACAGAATCAGAATCTTTGGTTGTACAGCCTAGAGATAAGCATTTCAAGGAACTGCTTGGCTGTTGCTTATGCAAGTGCCATTTGAGAGTGCATGGTTCAGAGTGTACAGCAGGTTAAGGAGAGCAGTTCCCTAGCCAGGTAGGAGAATGGGTGAAAACAAGTACTCCAATTGCCCAGGGTCAAGATTCTATCCTTTCCAGACACAGCATACCACCAACCATCACTTTGAGTCTATATGCATCAGCCAAGCTGGTTAAAGATCCTGGGTAAGGATAGATCTTAAAATAGCTTAGTATCTGGTGTTAGGACCACTCTGAATGGTGACAAGTGACCCTAGTACTCCTAACCCATTAGACTGTCCTGCCAGCTTTGAGGCTGGGAGATGTGGGGTGACGGTATATAGCTCCTAGTTCCATCAGCTCTAAGGAGCTATGGATGGGGAGTCACATGGATCATGTGCTAGTATGATCACAGAGAGTACTTGGCTTTTGTTAAATGCTCTCATCTCTTGTCATCAGAGCAGAGATCTTTACCACCCCACTTTATGCATAAACCAGAAGCATATAGTAGTCAAGACATCTCAAAGGTCAGACAACAGAGGATTTAGGGAGATGAGAAGCACCCACTTTCTTAGGGACAGCCTGTGCTGTAGGCATTATTTAAATCTTGTGTGTGTGTGTGTGTGTGTGTGTGTGTGTGTGTGTGTGTGTGTGTGTGTTTTAAAACCAGAAAGAGCAAAGCAATCTGAACATTTGGAAAAGATCCATTAGCAAGAATACAGGCTGGAACTGGCAAACTGGATCTGTTCTGCTGTCATCCACCTGGAAATCTTGGCTCATTTCCTGATTTTCTGTGGGTCCCTTTTCTCATCTGGATGATGCAGGAAGGGATTCATTCATGCAAGCATTATCATCTAGGATTTCTGACTTTACTGTTGGTGTTTGCTTGCCAGTATAAGCACTTGTAACAGAAGATTAACTTGGAAAGGCCTTAATGTAATTGTCATACGTTTTCACATTGATAGCTCTTAGAGCTTTCTATCGAAGAGTGTTTATCTCATTTGGTAAGTACTGCTCATATTTACCATCTTAGTGGAATTAAAGTCCACACTCACCATTTAATTTCACAGGCTTGTTTCCCCTGGATACATTAAATCAGGTTCTACATGCTTGTTCTACAAAGGGATTAACCCATAGATTCCTTCTCATAATAATGGAGTTTAACTCAGGGCTTCTTGTCTGCTAGGAAGGTGCATTAGCAACTGAGCCCCACCCTCAGTCTACCTTCTCATCGTTTTGCTTAGTTTGAGAGACCCCCTTCAAGAGAGTAAAAGTTTATACTTTATTGTGATTGTGATTTTATGAAGAAATTCTTTACTTTTTTTTAAGGGAAAGAGATACAGAGATGTGGTTTACTCCAAGATAATTTTTCTCTTCCTGTTAGAGTTGATATAGCAGATAATAGAAAAGATGTACTACTTTAAAAAAAACTTTCCCAGTGTAAATATTTATATGTGTATAGTCTCTAAAGCCCCAGTCATTTCTCTTTATGTGGACTAGTTTTCATTCATGGCTTGCAATCCTGTGAAACATTCTATCTTGACTACTCCAGTGATTTCCATGGAGATTAGTTTTAAGTCATTTAGTTCATTACTTTATTTTTTAATGGCTAATATAGTTTACTTGCATTCTAAGTTATACACTTACAGGAAAAGCAAATACACAGTATGGGAAACACTAGGAATTTGTATGACAAAGATTTGTTTGGAACACACCTAATGGTACAAATAGCTGCTGTTTCTATGCAGGTGAACTTAAAGCGGTTTAACTTTTCTCATCCCCATCCTAAAGAATAATTTTTGCCTTACCTAAGAAAAAGTGACATTTCTGATGGAATTGTGTACATGTGCACTAGTGATAAGATAAGCAGAAAAGAGACAAGAGGCAGGGTCAGCTTACTTCATGTCATATGGACATGAAGGAATTCACTTGAGTCCATTGATGAGTGGATTGTTCTATGTATCTCCCAGTCCCTCCTCCTCCCCGGCTTTTGGTACAGACACAGCCTTGAAATGGGAGAAGAATAATGGTTTGCAGGAGTAGAATAACGGCTGGATCTTCCCTTAGCCGGCCCATACTTTTCTAAAGGGTGTGCCTGTGCGAGTTCAGGGTAGGTCCTCCTCCTACCTTGCTCTCTCCAGCAGCTGTTCTCAGACTCTAGGGTGTCTAGAAGGACATGGATTACTCACAAAGATTGTCTTAGTGCTGAGTTTAGCTCCTATTTTTGGATTTTCTGATTCAGTTGATCTCTGGGAATGAAACAAAACAAAACAGAATCCAAACCTGCATATCAACAAGATGCAGAGGTGTGTATGTGTGTGTGTTGTGTATGTGTGCTGTTTAATTGGTAGATAAGAAGGCAGAGAATATCTTGAGTACTTTAACCATAAATTCCCTTTCCAGGAATAGCCTAGGAGTTTCTGGAGACTCCCATCTAAAGCCCACACTTATTGTAGTAGGAGTGGGAGGAGGGTCTTATGCAAAGCTTCAATTGTATCACCAATCAACTCTGGAAGATATGTTCATTACTACAAGATGCATATTAGAAACCCTTTCCTATTGGTGAAATAAGTGGGGTTCAAGATGTACAGATGGGTTGGAACTATCACCCAGGCATCCCACCCTTGTCTAAGTTCATTGCCAAGACTTAGGCTTAGGCCCAGCTGTAACATCTGTTAATTCAGATGCATGTCTTTGAGATTATTTGCACACAGAATCGAGATGATCCTGGAGTCCTGATTCATCTGTACTAATGGTTAGCATCTGTGAGGCAGCTTGGTGTCATTATCATGCTGGCCAAAGAATGTACTAAGTGATCTACTTTGGTAGCGGTTGTTGCCTTCATAATTTGCTGTCCAGTAATTTTATTACTTGTAAATAAAGAGGGCTGTAGTGTATAGTGCGGGGTGGGGGGAATTCCCCTTTGCCCCCAAACTAGCAGGTAAGATTGGGGGCTGATGTACAGGGTGAATGGTAAATGACAGAGCCAAAGTCAACTGATGAATAAGAGGCAGGAAACAAAGACTGTGCTTAAAAAAAGAAATGAGAAGGGAGAGAATTTGGAATGGAACTCCATTTTGTATTAATTGAAAAGAACTCAGAAATCTTTCTTATATTTCTTTTTTGCAAAATAAAATCTAGTTATGTACTCCCCTGGAGAATAAGCATTTCTGGTTAGGGTATTTTAAATGCTAACAACATGCTCATGTGCATATTAAACCTAATGGAAAGACATCTTGCAAGAATTCAGGTCAAAATGCACCAGTTCTTAGGAAATGCTTTTTTTGGATATGCCCCCCAAGCACAGGCAACAAAAGCTAAAGTAGACAAATGAGGTTGCATCAAACTAAAAGGTTTCCATGTTGTAAAGGAAGCAATCAACAGAGGAAGGAGACAACCCTCAAAGTAGCAGGACATATTTGCAAGCCATGCATTGTATATGTTGATATCCAAAATAAGTGAGGATCTCAATAATATAATATCCAATTTTAAGCCTGGACAAAGAATATATATAAACACTCCTCAAGAACAGCATAAAACTGTTCAGCCTCACTAGTTACCAGGGAAATGAAAGGTAAGGTGACAATGAGCTGTCACTTTATCCCAGTTAGAATGATAATCATCAAAACTAAAAGCAAGGACTGATAAGAATGTGGAAGAAAGTAAGCTGGGTGCACTGTTGGTGGGAATTATTAGAGCCATTGTAAAAGACAATATGGAAGTCCTCACCCCGCCCTCAGGTTAGAAGTAGAACCACTTATATGACCCAGCATTCTCTTCTGAGTGTATATCCACATATTATGAAATCGATATGTCAAACCTGTGCTCTTATGTTTATTGCTTCAAATACAAATTAAATGTTTGTTAGTGGATGGCTGGGTAAAGAAAATGTTACCTCTCTGTTTTTCTATGTTCTCTCTCTCTCTCTCTCTCTCTCTTTCTCTCTCTCTCTCTCTCTCTCTCTCTCTCTCTCTGTATATATATATACATATATACATATACATATGTATATATATTATATGCAATGAAATATTATTCATTTAAAAAAGTAGATAGATTCTGGCCAGGAGTTGGCTGGGAGTTTGGCCTAGTGGTAGAGTGCTTGCCTAGCATACACAAAGACCTGGGTTCAATTCCTCGGTATCACATACATAGAAAAAGCTGAAATGGTGCTGTGGCTCAAGTGGTAGAGCTCTAACCTTGAGAAAGTTCAAGGACAGTGCTCAGGCCCTGTGTTCAAGCCCTAGGACTGGCAAAAAAGTAAAAACTAGATAGACTCTATAGAACTATTTAGGTTCTATAATGTGAATAAACCTGGTGGACATTACTCTAAATAAAGCAAACCAACACAGAATTACAAGCACTATGATCTCTCTTCATACAGGAGACCTGAAAATGAAAAAATACAAAGCAGAGTCAGAGAATAGTCAGTAGCAAGATTTGAGCTTAGGACCTGGGCATTGCTCAAGGCTAGCACTCTACTACTTTGAGCCACAGCTCCACTTCTGGTTTTGGAGTGGTTAATTGGAGACTAGAATTGTGTGAATTTTTCAGTCCCACCTGTATTTGAACTGCAATCCTCAGATCTCAGCCTCCTGAGTAGCTATAATTACAGATGTGAGCCACTGGTAGCTGGCTAATCCCTCCATTTCTATGTGAAATTAGGAAGTGGAAATTAAGGGATCATTCCCAGGAATTATGGTATATAGCTGCAAGATACAATTTTAAAAAAATTAGATCTTGATTATCCAGCTCCATGGCTCTTTTAGTGAGAGGGAAAGACTCTTGGGTATGTACTAGGACATCTGTGTGTGTGTGTGTGTGTGTGTGTGTGTGTGTGTGTGTGTGTGTGTGTGTGTGTCTTATTTATTAAATAATGGGAGGATTTTATCTCTATAGACAAAGTCACTGCCACAGGAAGCTCTCTGAGCACCATGGCTTTAAATCCCCCTTATTTCCTGTTTCCACCCTTGAATTTTCCCAAGGTGGGGAAAGATCTTGTGAGGCCTAGCGAGAGATGTTCCCCACTAGTCTTTGTCAATACTATTCTCCTTTCCCCATGTTTTTAAGGTTGAGATAATCCAGACTCTTTTCCCTCACAATCTCATCCTAACAACTTTCATCAAATAAACTTTATCCTGAATGCAACCATTTCTCATTACCTTCACCTCTATCAATGAAATGTCAAAACACTGTCCTCTCTGCATGCTGGATTCCTGCAATAGCTTTACTCCTTATTCTCTTCTCCTCTCCCTACTATTCTAAATACAGCAGCTGAAACTGAAATAATAAATACAATGTGTGCTTAAAGTGCCCCCTCCCACCAGCTTCCCATTATTCTTAGCATTCAAAATATTTGTCATGTGTTGGAGACCATGGCTTTCAGCCTCCTGAGGAAGTAAGATTATAAGATGGCACCTGGCAGCTCGCCAATAAGTCAGTACTTGCTGACCAGGAAGTTTCTTTGCATTTGTTGATTTGTTTCTTCCGTGCTTGTGGACAGAGTGGATGGCTAGGTTTCTTCCAGGTTTGTTTGCTGTTTGCAGATGACCTTTACTGTGATTGGCTGCTTAAGGATATAAATAGTGTGGGGTTTGCAGGGAAGGGAGAAAAGACGAAGAAGGGAGAAGGGACAGGAGAGAGTCTGTGATCATTCCCAGTACGCCTCCGAAGTGATGTGTTGTTGCCCGGGCAGTGACAAGTGGTGGCTCGCACGGGGACGTTTTTTCAGCATGGTGGGTAAGGATTGAGGAACCTCACGGGGGGTGAGGCAACAATCATTCCCAGTCCACCTCCGAAGCGCAGGTCACTTCGGCACGGTGGGGAAACTGAGGAACCTTGTGGAAGTCTCTGGCCAGAGCGGAAAGGGCAAGGCAATAAGGGGTTCGGTAAAGAACTGGATGTTGTAGTCAAAGAAAAGGTTTGTGCAGTTATTAAATGTGAATCATGGGTTCAGAAGTTTCCAAGGACCAGAAGGTTAGAGTCATAAGAGATTTACTTAAAGTTAACGGTAGTGTTGTAAAGGAATCCACGTTAAGGCTTATGTGGATACCATAGCGAAAGTAAGTCCCTGGGTTTTGAATGGAGGACTTCTTCATGTAGCACAGTGGGATTTACATAAGTTAGATTTAGAAAAAGCGCTAAGACAGGGAGACCTCCCGCGAGGAGCATTTCCTATGTGGCAACTTATCCTGGAGTGCTTGCTTTCCTCCAAACAAAGAGCTAACCACAGGTGGAAAGAAGCGCAGAGACGCGCGGAGAGATAGATGAGAGAGAATCGAGTAAACAGGAAAAGGAAGAATTCAGTGGTAGTGATTTTGGAAGCCTGTGCTTGGGGGAGGAATTGGAAGTTCAGCAGTAGTTCAGCAGTCTGTGCCTCAGTGGGAGGAGCCAACAGCCGGCCTCCTCCGATCTGTCAGCAAGTTAGCTAAAAGAGTAGAAGCACTAGAAATGAGGGATGGGTGGGGTTTTCCAGTGTTTGAGGCCTACCTCAGGGTATGGCTAACAGCCCCACAATCTGTCAGGTGTATGTTGATGCAGCCATTAAGCCCCTTAGAGAAAGCTATCCTGACGTAATGGTAATACATTATATGGATGATGTTTTATTAGCACACCCCAATTTAAATTTACTTTTACAAATTTTTGGCTTGATGTCGGATATGTTAAAGAGTCGTGGACTTCATATAGCTGAGGAAAAGGTACAATCAGGTTCTTCCATTCTTTATTTGGGATATCAAATTATGGATACATGTATTAAGCCACAAAAAATTCAAATTGCTACGTTTTGCAGGAGATAGACATTTTAATCCTTCTAGAAGTCATAAACCTTTAGTATTGTGGAAAGATAGTTTTTCTGGGAACTGGAAAGGACCAGACCCTGTTCTCATGTGGGGGCAAGGAAGTGTTTGTGTTTTTCCACAGGATGCAGACAGTCCTGTTTGGGTGCCAGAGAGACTGATACGTCAGACGGTGGAGGCTCCTCAGAAGCAGGTTGGTCAAGATGAAGGCTCTTCTACTTAGCACGAGTACGGTTCCTGGAATGAATCCACAGGCCAACGATACACGACCCTATCAACATTGCTGAGGACCACACTTCTGGGAACCTGAACAATCTTGGCCACCCTCCTGAACTGGATGTCAAGGATCTTCATGAGCTAATTTTGTGGCTCAGTCATCTTTTATCAAAATCCAACTGAGGACTAGAATTGTTATGCTTAATCAACGAGTTGATTTATTGCAAGAACAATTGAATATTCTGGAGCAGGTGATAAGCACCTCTTGTGTAGCTGCCTATTCCGGAGTGAGAACTTGGACATAACATGGAATGCTCAGGTTGATATCTTGACAGCCTCTCTACGTACACAAATAATTGGACACATATTGATATTCCAACCTTGGGTGATTGGTCATGTTTATTTGAGACTGTTTTGGAATTTGGTCAAAGGTGGGCAGGATTGATTGGCTTGGGTTTGTTTTTACATGTTATAATTGTAATATGTCTATATTGCTTGTGTAAAATAATGCAAAGTCAACGTAGACAGCGAATGCTGATACGACAAGTGTTTGCTGCCATGGAAACAGGTGCCTTCCCTCAGGTCTGGCTTGCTTAAATGGATGGCTGGTAGTCAGAGACGGGTAAGTCCCAGCTGTTAGCCTACCAACCTAAGACAGGAGCCAAATAAAGAGTACTTGGTTTTCCCATGACGGGTAAGAAGACTAACGAGCTTGGAGACACCTAAGACAGGCACAGTCGATCTGATATGATGGTAGCCCCACATATCCTAGGTCTTCTCCTTTTTTTCCCTTTCTTTCTTTTCTAAAATAAAAAAGGGGGAGATGTTGGAGACCATTGCTTTCAGCCTCCTAAGTAAGATTATAAGATGGCACCTGGCAGCTCGCTAATGAGTCAGTACTTGCTGACCAGGAAGTTTCTTTGCATTTGTTGATTTTGTTTCTTCCGTGCTTGTGGATAGAGTGGATCGCTAGATTTCTTCCAGGTTTGTTTGCTGTTTGCAGATGACCTTTACTGTGATTGGCTGCTTAAAGATATAAATAGTGTGGGGTTTGCGGGGAAGAAGGAGAAGGGAGAAAAGATGGAGAAGGGAGAGGAGACAGGAGAGAGGCAGAGAAGAAAGGAGAGAGAAATGAACGACTGCTGCTTGCAGCGATTTGAGTCTGTGATCATTCCCAGTCTGCCTCTGAAGTGACGTGTCGCTGCTGCAGGCAGTGACAGTCATGGTCATCAAGGCCTTGCCTGACTAGAACCCTAGGTGCGTCTCTAGCTTTATCTCCTTTGCTCTTCTGGCGCCGTGTACAGGAATACGTGAAGTTCGTGTCATTCTGGAGCTTGTACAAGTGGTTGTTTCTATCTCAGGTGTTGTCCTAGATGATTTCATGCTCACCATTATCTTCATAAAATATCTTCTTATCAGGAAGGCCTTTGTTAACAGTATCTCCTTACTTCCCCCATCCCCCAACCCCCAATCCTGCTCTAAAATCCCCATATTTGGCTTTTCCTTATGATATTTGTAATCTGACAATATATAGATCTTTGTCTTTTCTTTTTATTCCTCCTCATGCCCTACTTCCCACCCTCCACCCCCAATCTGACCTTTCTTTTTGCCTTCCCTTCCCCTATCTTCTTTACTTTCCCTCACTAGGATATCACCTTTATGAGAAGGTCTTTGGTTTGTACCTAAATAGTGTTTTATAGACAGCAACAACTTAATATTTATTGAATGAATTACTGAGCTCTTAAAATCATCATAAGCAATAAGCTGACACCTTCATGGAATAAACCACATGAGCCCACACCTTTGACAAGGCTTCATAGCCTTAAAAGTTTTCTTTAAAAATTGACATAATTTTCTGGGTGCCAGTAGCTCAGGCCTATAATCCTAGCTACTCAGGAGACTGAGATATGAGGATTGCTGTTCAAAGCCAGCCAGGGCAAGAAAGCTTGTGACTCTTATCGCTAATTAACTACCAAAAAAGCTGGAAGTGGAGCTGTGACTTCTAGCCTTGCACACAAAAGCTTAGGGACAATGCCCAGGCCCTGAGTTCAAGCCCCAGGACCAGCACCAGAAGAAAAAAATGTGGCATAGTTTCAGGTTTATAGAAAAGTTGTGAAAATAGTGACACTTTAGTGTCACATAATACGTATTCACATGCATAAAATATATAATGATCATATCAGGAAAATTAGTGGAGAAATTAGAATTATTTCTCTGTGTTACAAACATTCAAGCTCCTCTTCTCTGGTTGTTTTGAAGTGTATAGTTGAAGACTATGGTCCCTGTGCTATAGAATTGTAGGGCTTCTTATCCGACTGGCCCACTGGACAGCCCAAGTTCTATTTTGTTGAATTTTGATTACACAAACAAATAAAAAAAAGCAGAGTACAGTCTATAACATACTCCCCTGATGCTATTGAAAATTGTCAAGATCATGAAAAGCCTAAATTAACCAACTAGCCATCCAGCCAACTCAACCAATCAGCCCAACAAACAAGCAAGCACCCATCCAGCCAATCCACCAAAGGGGTGGTCAGGACAGAAAAAAAAAAAAGAGAGACAAAAAGACAGGAGAATTCCACTTCTCCTAACTCAAAAACACCTATCCGAGTCACGAGAGTCACGGCACCATTATGTTAGATTTAAACTAAGATTGAAAAGAAGAGAACACTACAGGGTATTCAAGAAGGAAGGAAAAGTTTTATTCTGAACTGTAGGTGGCCTCAGGCCAAGTGAGAGGCACACATGGCTGGTTGGTCGGAGAAGGGGCTGGCAGCCCTTGGCTAGGGTTTTTCTAGGGAAGGGGTGGGGAGAAGGTATGGCCAAGTATGGCCAGGTGTAGGGGATGTCTGGCCAGGTGAGGAAGGAGCGGATGTAGCTGGATGCGGATGTGACCTTAGAGCCTGGAATTTTCCAATGGTCCAAGGGAGATGGTCCAGGATGTGACTTAAGAGGACGGGGGGTTGCCTTCAGGTGTGCCAATTAGCTAGGTAATGCAGGAACTGCGTAGAAACTTGAAAGTGTGGGAAGTGCTAGAGTGGCCTTCCTAGAGCAGACCTTGTAGTCTTCATACTGCCTTCTACAATAGTGGTACTATTTGTATTCCCACCAACAGTCAGCGAAGATTCCCTTTTCTCTGCCAGCCAACACTTTTTATCTTTCGTTTTGATTAAAAAAAAACATTCTAATCAGGCTAGTCCAGCTACCTTGTGGTGATATTCCATTGTGGTTTATAATTTACATTTTTCTGATGGCTACTGAGGCAGACTTAGTTGTTCATATACCTGTTGGGCATTCAGAGGTTTTGTTTTGCCGAATTTGAAGTTAGGTTTTTATTTTCTTGCCATTTAGTTCCTCCAATATTTTGGATTTTAACCTTTCATAGAAGTATAATTTACAAATAGTTTCTACCACTATGAGGGTGTCCTCTTACTTTGTTAATTGTTGTTTTTTTTTACTGTGCAGAAATTTTCTAGTTCAATGTAGTTCCTACTTATTTATTCTATTTTTGTTGATTGATTTTTGGTATATCATTAAAATAAACCTATTGTCTAGGATAATTTCAAGGAACTTTTCCTCTATGACTTCTTTTAGGAGTTTTATGCTTTCATGTCTTATAGTTCTCCTTCACTTTCAGTTGATGTTTGTGTACACTAAAAGAAAAGAGTAATAGTTAGCATATATATATATCCAACTTTTCTATTTATTTATTTGTTTAGCTTTTTAATTGTTATTATAAAGGTGATTACAAAGGGATTATAGTTACCTAAGTTAGGTAATAAGTACATTTCCTTTTGGATAATATCACCTCTTCTCTCACCTTCTCAATTTTCCCCTCCTGTCCTCATGTACAAGTTTAGTTCATGGTCAATATAGTATCTAGTGAATACCACAGATGCATTTGTTCATCCTTTGTCCCTCTGTTTCTATAATCTTTACATTTATTAAAATATTCTTTCTTCCTTGTACTGTGTTGATACTCATGTCAAAAGTTAGTTGGTTATCTATTACTAGGTTGATACCTATACTATTCATTCTATTCCATTAGTTTGTATGTCAGTCTTTGGGCCAGTAACACATTGTTTTGATGACTATAGCTTACAAAATCAACATACAGAAGTCAGGCCCAGTTCTTTACACCAATGCTGATCTGGCTGAGAAACAAGTCAATAAAACAATCTGATTTGTGATAGCATAAATAGGAATAAAAATCCAGGGAGTAGGGGGTGGGAGTTTGGTCTCATGATAGAGTGCTTGCCTAGCATGCACGAAGACCTGGGTTCAATTCCTTGGTACCACATACATAGAGAAAGCTGGAAGTGTTGCTGAGCCTCAAGTGGTAGAGCTCTGGCCTTGAGAAAGCCCAAGGACAGCGGTCAGGCCCTGATTTCAAGCCCCAAGACTGGCAAAAAAAATCCAGGCAGTAAAAGATCTACCTAGATACTAAAAATGATAAGGTCTCTTTTGTCCACAGTTAATATGGAATGGAAATATATCTTGTGTACCTGATTTGGAAGAATTAATTGTGGCTTATTGTCTATATTACCCAAAGGAACCCACAGGCTCAGTGTAATCCCCACCAAAATTCCAATGGCGTTTTTTTTCCCCATAGAAACAGAAAATTCTAAAATTCATCTAGAATCACAGAAGACCCTAAAAAGCCAATGTAATCTTGAAAGAGAAAACAAACTTGAAGACTTATACTTCCTGATTTTGAAATAAACTGAAAAATTCATTTTTTAAAAAATGTTCTTGAAGAATATCAATGAAGAATTACCAAACAAGACTTAGAAGAGAGCTGAGTTAAGCTACAGAAAGACATAAATTAGAACATGGTTGTTGGGGTTTTTTTTTGCTAGTCCTGGGGCTTGAACTCAGAGCCTGAGCACTGTCCTTGGGCTTTCTCAATGCTAGTTGTCTGCCATTTGAGCTAAAGCACCACTTCTGGGCTTTTCTATGTATGTGATGCTGAGGAATCAAAGCTGGGTCTTCATGCATGCTAGGCAAGCACTCTACCACTAGGCCAAACTCCTGGCCCCAAACATAGTTCTTCTAAAGAAGAAATTGTCATGTTTTATGTGAGAGTATTAAGCATTCAATTTCCAGGTTCTTGAGGACTTGTGGTTTTATATTTCTGAGTTTTTGATAGAGTTTGTGATGGACACATTTGCCTCAACAAAGCATCTTTTGTTAGAATTTCAATAAATGATCCTTGTAGAAGCATATTCTTGTCATACTGTGGTTTGAATCAGCCCTTTTAAAAATGACTGATCAATTGTGGGAATCCCAGAAATTGTAAGAGGGAGGCAGAGAGGGTTAGGAACAGATGTTCCTGGAAGAGAACCTGTTTAACTCTTAGGTCACACACACATAGGCTCCGTTAACCCTGTGTCCCTTCTGACTACAAGAGTTTGTACAGCAGTGCTGCTGCTAAGGCCTAGAAGATACCTAAATGAAGCAAGCTGGTCTAAGCAACTGTTGTAAACAGCATTCATGGTTCTTTGGGGATTTGTGTAGCTTTTTTTTTTGTTAGTTGTGGGACATGAACTCTGGGCCTGGGCACTGCCCCTGACCCCTGGAACCACAGCACCACTTCCCATTTTCTAGTGGTTAATTGGAGATAATAGTCTCACACACTTCAGTGCCTGGGCTGGCTTTGAACCTCAATTCTCAGATCTCAGCCTCCTGAGTAGCTAGGATTACAGGCATGAGCCACCATGCCCGGTTTTGTGTAGCTTTTAAAAAGCTTGTTATTGGTGATGTGAAATTTTGCAGTTATGTATTGGTTGTACATGAACATATCCTTGCATCTTGATATTAAACTTCAGGACTTTGTAAACATGCATTCCAAGCAGACATAGCAAGACTTCTGACTTGTAAACATTGCCATTCCAGCAGCATGACACAAACACATCCACTCATAGACATACAACCTTCATAATCATTGATTGAGTGCTAACATTGGAAAGAGGAAGACTCCTGCTTCAGGGCACTGCCAGGAAGGCTGCTGTAGACTACTCCGGAGACTGAGGAGATAATGGGATTAGCCAGTAAAGATGCTCCTCATTCTGAGGAAGTGTCCAGTAAGTTGGCTCACAATTTCATGTTCAGTAGGAGAATCCCAGATTCTATCACTGGAAATGTGGACTTAGGTGCTCTGATGAGGATTATACTCTATTAGTAGGATTCAATAAGTATTCAATAAGCTGTAGTCTTCTAACCTTCCTTCCTTCTTCCTGTCCTTCCTTCCTTCCTTTGTTCCTTTTGTTTTTGTTTTTTTTTTGAGCTGTGGATTGAACTCAAGGTCTTGCACAGCAAATGCTCTACCACTTGAGTCATGCTCCCAGCTCTATTATGTATTTTTGTTGTTGTTGTTTCTGAGACAGGATACCATGGGCTTTGCTCTAGCCATCTGGCTTCAAACTTACAATCCTCCTGCCTCTGCTTCCCCAGTAGCTGGAATTACAGGTGTTTGCCACCACATGCAGCTTCAAAAGCCTTGAGAGGATCCTTTTCCAGTGTATCTGCCAGAATACTTGCTTTCTTGTAGGACTTAACAAGAGGGAAAATGGAGCGGAAATCTGTTCTTTTACTGCCCAAACAAAAAGAACACAATTCTTTTTAGCTCTCAGGAAAAGAAAAAAAAAGACCACACAAAACTGTGAAAGAAAGAAAGAAAAGTAGGGTTGGAGTAAAAGTAGTAAACTTGGGTCATTCTCCACTCATATCTATTGCATTAAGATGCTTGAAAGGCATTGTCTCCAATACCATTTTTCTAGCTTCACCTTTCAATCATTAAACACTCAATATCTAACTCATTTCTGCTCTTCTGTTCAATTTGTCACCTGATTCACGAGCTATATGACAATCAATTTTGTTCTTCTCTTTCCTGCAGCTCCTCACCAGGTAATGAAGTAATCAAAAGATCCAGGATTTTATCTACAAGCATATTTCATTTTATATTTTAGATGAGTTTCAGGAAACTGTCTGGTACACAGTATGACCTTAATAAATAATTGCTGGGTGGATGAAGGAACAGTTGGGCTGAATCTCATTATTGCATATATGCACAAGGTGTCAGATATAGATCAAATCTCATTTGTAGTACAGTCAGCAATGAGTGTTTCTTAAAGGAAACTTAGGGTGAATGAATACTTTGAGAAGGTTATGGGTTTTCGCTGCTGCTGCTGTTTGATTCAGGAGAACATTTGTGTCTTGATGTCTTTTCTGAAGCCTTTCATTTTGAAATCCATTTTAAATTACAAAATACATTTCACAAGTGGACCATAGAGTTTCCTCACAGCCTTCATTCAGGTGTTCACGTTTTGGAACCCACATGAGAAGAAGCTGCAAATGGCCATTTTTCCTTTGCTGTGAGAACATACCTGACACAGACAACTTACACGCAGAAAAGGTTTATTTTGGCCCATGGTTTAGAAGTTTTATTCTATGGTTTCTAGGCCTATGTTTTGTATACCATGGTGGGTGCTACACAGAGGACTGACCACTCATGGAACCTGAAAGAATAGAGAGAAAAAGAGAGAGAGAGGGAGGTAGGGGGAGGGAGAGAGAGAGGAGAAAAGAAGAGAGAGAAAAAGGATGGGGAGATATAAAAAGGGAAATTGACAAAATTAGGAGAGCGTTTCCTGGGACACATTTCCAATGACCCAACTTCCTCTCACTAGGCTCCATCTTCTGAAAGGTCACCAGTCCCCGCCCCCTCCAATGGAGCCTGAAGCTGGAGATGTAGCTTTCCACCTGGCCCTTAGACTACTGCTGTGTATACTTGCTAAAAACTGGAAGTTCCCTGGATGACCAGCAAAATAACATGGATTTAATTTGGTTCTTGGCATCTACAGGATTTGTTGAAATCGCATGGTGTATCTGCTAGCTGTGCTAGCTGTGGCCGCCGGCACCTTGGGGTGTCACAAGGCAGGGGCCAGGGTGCTGGGGCGCTGGGTGGGAAGTGGGCTGGAAGGTGGGCGCCTATGGCATCATGTCCGCAGAAGTCCCTGAGGTGGCTTCAATGGAGGAGCAGAAGGAAATGGGAGATAGTGACCAGTCCAGAGAAAGCTGAAGAAGCAAAATTAAAAGCAAGATATCCTCACCTGGGACAAAAGCCTGGAGGTTCAGATTTTTAAAGAAAATGATTGCAGAAAGGGCAAAAATATTTTTATTCTGGAGATTACAACATGGCTAAAGCAAAGATGAAAAACAAGCAACTGCCCACGGCTGCCCTAGACAAGACAGAGGTCACTGGGGACCACATTCCCACTCCACAGGACCTTCCTCAGAGGAAACCATCCCTCATCGCTAGAAAGCTGGCTGGCTGATGAAAAGAGCTGAACTGCATGAATCTTCTAATTCCCATTCTTTCTCCTTGATACGTTACTTACCCACTTCTGTTTCCTTTCATTCCCTAAGTCTTTTGAGACTGACAGCTTTGCAGGCAGTGGTAGTGTGTGCTGCTATTGTAAGGGACTATTCCTGTGTAGAGGTTTTGATTAGCTTAACAGTGCTCGTATGAAAAAGACATGTTAGAGCAATAGAAGTAATCGACTTGAAAATAATTGTATATATTACCTAACTTTTAATGTAGGCCTGGTTCCAACAAGTAACAAAGCAAGTTGTACCATTTTAATATACTGGCTTTCTTTCTTCATCTTAATTATCACTTCGTACACGAACTTTAATATGACCTCTGTTGTGTTGATTTCTTTTGTATTTTCCTGCTGGATTTTGTAAAATGAAAGTTTAAGACCACAAGTTGGAAGAAAAGTCACATAACTCAAACACAAGTTGATGGGGCTCTAATTGATTGGAATAACTATGCTTAAACTTGAATGGCCTTCAACCTGTCTCAGCGTTCACAGTAGACTCTCCCTTGGGCAATATTTGTCCATTTCAGTGTAACTTTTGTGGCTTCAGTGGTGAAGCTTGTCCCTGGTGTTGTGGCATTACAACCTTTTCATTGTGGAAGATGTGCAGAGACTGTTGCATTCACTTTTGTGCCCTTTTTGTAAATACAATAATTTTGCACGCACACACACACACACACACACACACACAAACACAAACACACACACACAAAGATTTCCTGCTGCATTCAATTGTCTTCTCCTTCAGTCTCTTTCAACCCAGAGTCATCTTTTGTAGTCTGGACATTTTCAAAGGATACAGGCCAGTTACTTGGGCATCTGTCTGATGTGTCCTCATGACTTCTTCATTCATGCATTCCAAGTGCTGACAAAGAATGCATGCGGGGAAGGAAACTGGATTCCAACTTCTGGAACCAGGTGGTGTGGAGAGTCCAGTTCACTCACCCTATGGGCATAGACATGTCGGGAAACGCAAGCCTTCTGCAACCCCAATGACATCACACAACTCAAGAATAAATTCAGATTCTATTTTTCAAAAAAACCCCTATTTTTATTATCTTCAAATAGCTACAACAACATGTGACTCCAGGTGTCAATTTGCTTACAATGCATCTTGGGCAGTGTCCCCCTTCCATTATTCTCCCTGCCTTCCTCCCCTCAACTTACTTATCAGCCTGATGGCTACCATCCAGGATCCATCAGCTTTCGACATCTTTATACAGCAGGTGGGTCCATTCCGGCTTTGCCATTTTCTCTTTAACTTTTTTGTTTGTTTCATCACAAAGATATTTGCATACATTTTCTCCACAGCTTTTTTTCCCACTCCAAATCTCCACTGAACAAACACTACCACCACGTTGGACCCCCTGGGGCCCATTTTTCATTTAGAAGGCGTCAACCTTGGGCCGGAGAGGAATTCCAAAACTAGTGGGGGAGCACAACACCCCGAGACCTGGACACACCCCGCCGAGAGGGAGCACACGAGCTTCTCCCAGGTCCACTGCTTTCTCGGCGGCTGCTCAGAGTGCGGAGAAATCTCCCTATCCCCCCTCTGCACTTTTCGGGTGCAATCAGCGAGCCGGGCGGGCTGCGCCCTGGGGACGCGAGCAGGTGCCGCGACCCCGCCCTGCCGCCAGCGGCCCCGCCTGGCCCGGCCCGGGGAGGGCGGGGACTCAGGTGCCCGCGCCCAGGTGCGCGGGGCGTGGGGCTGCAGCTCCGCCCGGCTCCCGACAGCGGGCGCCACGGCCGCAGCAGCTTGCCGGCCGCCGAGCGAGCCGGGCGGCGGGGTGGTGAGTTGGGGCAGCTCCTGACGCTCGGCCCTGCTCGGCAGCCACAGCTCCGCCCGACCTCGGGGTTCCCCCCCCCCCCACATCCCGCCCCCAGTTCCCGGAGCCGAAGGGCGCCGTGGACGCGCAGTCACCCTCCGGAGCGTGGAAAGCCAGAGCCGCGGTGAGCGTCCTGGAGACCCCCGAGCGCCCGCGCCCGCGCTCCACCATGCGACCCGCCGCGCCTCCCCGCGGGCCCGGGGCTCGCTGAGCCCTGCGCTCCACACCCAGGCCACGCCGCCCAGCAGCCGCGGGGACCAGAACTAGACTCCCCGCTCCGGTCCCCAAAGAGGCTGCCGCTGCTCGGTTCCCGGGGCTTCTCCAAGCTCCACCATGAATCTGGCTCCAGCTTGGCTGTAGGAGAAATCCCGAAGCCGGAGGGAGGGGGCGTCCAGCACTTCTTTGGTTGCTAAGGTAATTGTAGTTGTGACATTACAAAAAAAAAATTCCCCAGCAAGAAACAAATGAGAGGGGGGTGATGTGAGCCCGCCCCGCACCCTCCCCCGCTCCCCTCCCGCCATTCGGACGCCTCGCCCGCGTCTCCCGGGTGGTGCGGGCGCGGGTCGGTTTCGGATGCGTGACAGGTGCGGTGCGCGCGGGCTGGGGCCGCCGGTGGAGCGGGGCTTACATAAGGGCTCGGGCTCGTCGGCGAGCGGGCTGGGGTGGGACGGGCGCGGGTCTGCGAGGGGGCGTCGCTCCGGGCTTCTCCCGCCTGGGACGCGGGAGCCCGGGCGCTTCCAAGCACTTCCCAGGCGCCCGCTGGGCTTCGCGGTGGCCGGGAGGGCGGCGCGCCGCGGCGCAGACCTGCCGGCAACTTTTCCTCCCGAGAAGCCTCTGCCCGGTGTGAGGCTCGCCGGCCGGCCGGGAAGACGGCGGGGAGGACGGCGAGGCTCTGGGCGGTGAGGCGCGCCGGGACGGGGTGGGGCGCTCGGATGTGTTTCGCGGAGTGGGGTGGGCGCGCGTGGAGACCGTCCGGGAGAGGGAACAACCCTCGAGTAGCTAAGACGACGGGTGAGCGCGCAGACCGCCTTTCGCCGCCGTGGCTGTCAGGCTGCGTGGAAAGTGGCCCAGGGAGATCGGGGGGCGGGGGAGAGAATGACCCAGAAAATTTCATTTTGTTCAGAATGAAAGCTGCTGTATTTCATTTAAACGCAAAAGAAAAAAAAAGGAAAAAAAGAGGCCGATAGAATGGGAACGTTACTTTCTGTCGGGGAAGACAAGCGGTATTTTTCTCCTGCGTGGGGAATTTGCTTGGGGTCTTCTTGTTGGCTTGGAATGGTTCTTCCTGCCTTGGTTATACTTAGGAGTTGGAAAGGCTGGAAAGTTGTGCTGGTGAATACTTTTGAGCAGTCCTCCCCCCTTCCCCAGGTAAGACTACAAAAGACATACACAATAACCCAGATAACAGGAAACCCAGCAACAGAACCTTTTGTCTCCCAAGAGGAGGAAACAGGGAAGGGTGAGAATGGAGTTGGGGACGAATCAGGAGGGTCTTGCAGGGGCTACAAGTTCATGGTTGGAGGGGCTGGGGGGGAGGTCCTGTCCAAAATTGACAGACTGGAAGCAAAGTCCTAAGTTTAGTTTAATACGTACACAACTAGGCTCTTGTAGAAGTGTTTGCATAGATGGGTAATTTTACGGCATTGGAACTATTGGTGGGGAACTTTCTGTGAGTTGTATGTTCTTCATTCTTATCTGAATTTATTTTTATTATTATTTTTTTTTTGTGGAAGAGTGTAAAGGACTAAGGGAAACTGGAGACTGGATAGCTAGCCTTGTAAGCCAAAGCTTACAAGATTAAACTGGCAAAGCCAATATAAATAAATTCTTTCTGAGTTCTCTGATACTGCTATTAAGCTAAATTGTTGTGTAAATATGGTGATTTCATGTACTATTAACTACTTCATGACAGTCTTCCTAATAAGTCATCCTTTCCAGAAAGATCTCACAGATTCTAGAAATGTCAGCTCTTGGTAAAGGAGACAATGTTTTGTTTTTGTTGTTGTTGTTTTTTTTAGTAGTCATTGGAGTGAGTGATTTTTGTTTCTGATAAAAAACATTTTCAATTAACATTCGCTGAATTCCTGCTGTTGAGTTTTTTTTTTAATAAAACAATACTTGTTTCTCACAGAAGCAACCAGGCCTTCTCCAATGTAACATTATCACTGGTGCTTTTGTGGCAGAAATATTATTTTCAAGGCGACTGCTTCAGTACTTAGTTTTGATTTGTGGAATAAGATCTCCAACATAAAGATTTTTAAGTGAGCCATTTGAGAAAGGACCAAAAAAAAAATTAAAATACTTTGGACAATGGAATTTGCCAGTCATTTGGAATGTTTTATTATCCTGCAGGGAAAAGCATTTTATGTGAAAGTAGGATCGCTCTGTGTCTCCTCATTCTGATCTTTTCCCATGCATTTTATCTTCTGAATGCTTAAGACTGCCAGGCATGGCCGAACATTCCGTTTTGTGCCAGGGGTTAAACACCAGGGAACTTTGATAAGGGGCTATGTGTCATATAAACATTTTTTCTTTTACTTTTGAAAAGGATGCTCTTCAAAGATCCCAATACTGGGATTAATTTTTCCTTCAGCTTCACAGCTTGTCTTAATTCTTAGTGCTTTGAACCTAGGAATGCATTTAACCTCTTAAGTTTTCAAGGCCAGCTGGAAGGAATGTATTTACTGAATTTCATCTTCATTGTAACATATGGTATGATATAAATAATTACTACACACACACACACACACTGTCCAGCTGTATGGAAAGAAATAGAAATACAAAATAAACTCCCATCCTAAGTGATATGGATATCACATTTCCAAAATCAGTTTTATGGTTTTTTAATTATAAAAAGATAACATTTATTTAGAACAATCCAGAAACATATGGGGGGGGTACCCCAGGAAGATTATCTGAAATCCTCTATAGATGAGTGAGAGTCTATTAACATTTTTTTCAATCTACAATCTTCCAGATGTTTTTATGAATTATATCTTCATTGTGTTCTACTCTTCCCCTGGTCTTCAGATCTTAGAAATAGAACTTGGATACATGTTGAAGGCTTGAGAAGTGATTATTGGTTTACCAGATGATTTGATAGAGCAGACTTCAATTTTAAACTTTATTTTCAAAGATGTAAGCTCTCCACTTCTCTACTTGTCAAAACGGATATCTGCACTTTAGGCTGGTAATATGGATGGTCTCCCATTAGACCCACGCAGCAAAGTGCCAGAGAAGTAGAAAAATACTGGCCATTCTGGGTGGGACACCTGAGTTCTGGTTGCAATTTCCTGATCAACTACTTATGGGGCCTTTGGCCACTGGGTCTCTGTTTCCTTGAAGGAGAGGAGACACTTCCAGGTTCAGCTCAAAAGCCTCTGACTTATGTGTTGCATTGACATTTGATGAAGATGATCTTTATTTGAAGAGAGATTATTCAAACAGGGAGCTGGGGCTCACTTCCAGAGTTTCTGATTCACCCTGCCTGGAGCTGGCCTGAGAATTTACATTTCTAATAAGCCCCCCAGGTAAGGCCTACTGTGCTGCTGTGGTACCAGCATGAAAGCTACAGAGTAAGCTCCTTGGGCTAAACATTCTTTTTTTTTTTTTTTTTTTTTCATCCATCGACCCAGTTTCTAGTAATGTACCTGCCAATAGTTACTCAGGATCTGCTAGCTGGTTCAATCAATATGTGCTTTATCCATGGAGAGAAACTTTCTCAACTAGTCAAGATAGAAAGGAATAATCATCCAGAATCTGGGACCGTGAAGTTTGTAATAAGAGTCATCATTAGTCATGAAACCCAGTTCTTCCAACTGCAAGGAAAGCCAAAATGCTTGCAATTAAGCAATTAAAAATAAACATTAAACCTAATGAGTTCCACAGAATCACTAGAAATACCTCCCTGACACATTCTAAATCACAAATCTTACTTAAATGCTCCACAGTGCCTCCCTGAGACCTCTAAGCAGTAGCACATTTTCTGCCATATACAGTTAACCCTTCATAGCTCTGGGTTCTGCTTCTGCCCTCTCAACCCGACCACTGAAATATTTAGAAAAAAATTGTGTTTGTACTGAGAATCTACAAATCGACAAACATTTACATTAAATTAAGTAAGCTAGAGATGATTTAAAGTATACTAAAGAATGTACATAGGTGAGTGGTGAAGACTGTGCTATTTGTTTTATTTTAAGTCGTACAAAGGGGTTGTCATTTCACAAAGCCGTTTGGGAGTACAATGCATCTTGATCAATGTCACCCCTTTCAACAATCTCACACAATCTTCCCAATCCACCCCTTCCTGCACTTTTCTTAAATTTGCGGGGGATACATTGAATCCTCAACTACATTTTCCCCTTCTCCTCTTCATTGGACTACCCATCTCCCCTTGACCCTCCTCTAACCCATTCAGGTGCCCATATCCTGATGCTTATGTTATTGGACTTTGGCATTGCCTTTCTAAGGAATTATACTATTTGAGTTTTTCCCCTTGAAAATACCATAGTTTACTTAATACATTTTTATACACTTGCATACCACTCAACACACTTATATGTTTATAACCCAATTCTAGCTCCCACATAAGAGGGAAAATTTGCAACCTTTGTTTCTCTGGACCTGACTTATTTCACTTAAAATAATTTTTCCCCAGGTCCTTCCATTTCTTCACAAATGATACAATATCATTCTTTCTCTGATGAGTAAAATTCCATTGTCTATATATGTCATATTTCCTTGATTCATAAGGGATGTCATCATCCAGGAAAGATAGATTGGAGGAAAGATGATTATGTTCTGTAAAAGGATAGAGGAAGTTTGCTACTAATCACCTCATTCACAAAATCAAAAATTAAAAGAGGCAGTGCTAGCCCCACCCGGCCATGCTATCCTACCAAAAGGCAGACCAGTGTTCACTAGAGCCTGTGGGAGTGATCACCATTTTATGACAGAGGAAACTAAAACTCAGAGAAACAATTGAACTGGAATAAGTATCCACAACTAATAATAATAGCCTCAGATATCAGACCCAGGCCCTCCCAATCCTGAAGGGAAGTGCTCTTTACTTCTCTTCCCTCACCACCCTGACTGTTGGAGAGTCAGATGTTGGGAATTCCAGCTGTCTGTGGTAGCCCTCTTAGAACTTTCAAAGATGACTTTCACACAAAGATGTGTGGCTACTTATTGAATAGAAAATCAATCCTTTCATTCTACTTGGGTGTTAGGAACATAGAGCACACCCATATTTTATATATGAAACCACTGAAAAGGTAAATGTGAACCAATTAGGTTCACCTTTACCCGTGGCTATTAAAGTTAGTTGTGGCAGAGACTATCATGATTCAAAAACTTAGGAAAAACTATCCAAGGAGAATACGTTTTTCAATTTCGGCATAGTTGTCTTTCCTTATTCTCTAGTAACTGCCCTCCTCAAGAGGCTCTTCTTATTCAACTGGAGCCTGCTGAGGTGAGGTCTCCTGGGAGTGTGGACTAGCCTGGATCTAAGGAAGTCCTCAAGACACCTGGAGCAGAGTCACCTGTAGCTCACAAGCTGGACAGACTCCTATCGTTAATTCTAAAAAACAGCACCCACAAACTCTGTTAATTGTGTTTCTGAACTTCATCTTATCTGCAAAATATGAATACAAGCTAATTGTGAAGTATGTGAGATTGAAGAGCATATTGAAGATTGTAGTGTAGAGGCATAGGAGGCAGAAGCAGCATGAGGAGATGGAACAGCTATAGTAGACTGTTTTCTAATAGTTTGACTAGTGTTTCTGAAGAGAACATATTTCAATGTGATGGTTCCTTTTTGTTTTTTGTTTTGTTCCTGAAGACTTGTTATATCAGTCTAGCATGTGAGGGACTGATTCTCAAGTCTCTCTAACTCTGAGATTTGAAGAAGCTTGTAGAAAGCAAGTAGACCAGATGTCTAGGTGTAATAGGGTATCACAGGGCAGAGCTCCTTTGTGAAAGGCCAGGGTGCATTATTGCCTTGAGCCTAGTAGCAGTTTATCACCAGTGGGAAGATAAGTGAAACACTGTTACTGCTGCTACATTGGTACCCCTTGAGCCACTTGTGACCCATACCTGGTACTGGTCCATGGTTTGCTTTTTCTTTAGACTAGGGGCCTAGTACTTAGTACTTAGTATGAGTTTTGACTTGCAGTGATGGGTTCAGTCAATTGGAAGAAGGATAGATTTGTTGGTATGGGAAGCATGCACAAATTAATTCAGATGTGGGTGCAAATGTTACAACCCTCAGCTTCTTGCTTGCTGGACTCATTTCTGATCTATGACAAGGTGAGACTTATAGTCTAGTGTCTAAATATATGTAAGTGTTTGTATCCTTTAGTGGTCTATAGGCTGCCTCTTTTGTTTTGGGCCTTAACTTTATCTCCTCTTTAGGATAAAGTCACACATTGTGAATGCTTCATAAAAGTCAACAGTGACCCCCGTGGATCTCTCAGAATGGTGTGCTATTCTTACAAAATAAGGATCAGCTTCTGTAAAGATTTCTATACATCTAAGCCTTTAAGAAAAGAGAGGTAGCATTACTTCCATAAGAAAGTATTGAAACAGAAAAATAAGATTTGAAACTAATGAAGAAATGGAAATAGAGATTTGGCCCCTACTCTTAATGCCAGAGAATTATCGAGTGAAGAAACCCAGATTTAAGCATGCATATATGAATACATTTTACATATTCATGCACACATTTGTGAGAAGGAGTCTTGCTATATTGTGCAGGCTAGTCTTGAACTCCTGGATTCAAGCCTCACATTCTCAAGAACTATAGACATTTGCCACTAAGCCTGGTTTAAACTCAGATTTTATCTGCCTCCAAAGTCTTGAGTTTCTTGACAAGATGGGGAGTAACAGAGACCCCACCCTTGAGACAATTTTGATCCTCTTGAAATGATGATAGAAATAAATGGAATATCAATGATAAAAATTTCCTGGAAGTTTATGTCATGTCAGATTTTGTAGCAAAGAATGATAAAGGCACGAAACAATGTAAAATTCACTTCAGAATTACAGATAGTTTTTCCTATTATCAGATGTTGAAGAGAAAGGCTTTGGGAAAATAGGAAGAAATTTTATAGGTGAAGAGAGGAATAACAGCAAGATAATCTTCTTTTGATGGCTTGGCAGTTGTGGACATTAATCCATTAATGTTTACTTTTAGAGTGAGAACTAATCTAATGGGTTAGGGATGGAGCTTAGTGATAGGTTCTCATGCCTACCCCCCCCACACACATAGAGAAAACCAAACAAAAACATAATAAGGCCTTCATCATCAAAGCAATTCCAGACTTGAAACATGAAAAATGATAGCTGTAGTTCCTGCTTCTACTCATTGCCTCTTATTGTCCCCTATCACTATGTTTCTCCATATGCTGTTGTACCGTGTGTGTTCATATGGACATCCTGTGTTCCTTCCCTTAATATATATGTTCCAGGGGATGTGGACTCTGTCTTATCCCCTGTTTTAACATCAGCATCAGTGGCATTCTGGTTCATAATACTTCACCATGATTTTCATTCACTGTGCACTAAATACCCGAAGGAGAACACTTAGTAAGTTAGTAAGTTAGTTGCAAACTCAAGCACTTAGTGGGACTGGATAAAGTAATTGAGGCAAAGAGCAGGTATTTCCATCACAAAGGAAATTTAAGTTGCAGATGGTATCTGGTAGTTCCCTCATCTGGGAAGACATTAGGGAGAGGTAAGGACCAAGTTAAAGGAAAGGTTATGGGTTGCTCCAAAAGTCTTATTACTGTTCGACTTGTAAACTATTTTAAATCAAGAACTATGTCCAATTAAGAAAAAAATTATATAGTTCCATATGGTACAATCCAAGAGAAACATTTGTCCAAATTGCTCCTTTTATCAGTGATAGCCTGTCTTATCTATTGGTGACCTCTCTAGGAAAAAAGACAACAATGTAAAAAACAAAAACAACCCAACAATGCATAGTGTATTTTCTCTTAAACTGCTATGTAAGTGCTACTGTTTTCAGATTCCAAACCAAGCAGGAAGATAGCCATTATTCTGCTGATCGTACATCCTAATTTAATGACTGATTCAGCAGCTGCATAGAAATAGAAAGGACACATTCACAAAGAAGCACTGTATTGATTGTATTTTAGGGGAGGAGGCATCTTCATTGTTAGTGCAACAGGTAGGCTGCTGGTTTCCGTCTATATGTAGGAGTCTGGGTCACAAGACAAAGATTAACACTATTGGTCTGATTCTCACCCCACCTCTGCAGAATAGGGTTGGAAACCTCTGGTTTAGAGGGTGTTGCAGGCAGAGGGTACTGGAAGCCATTTGGGGAGCAGTAGTCGTCTCTTCACTGGGTATAGAGGTATCCTACCCTATTTCAGTTAGCTCTAGGTCTCTGCTGCTCCTCTTGACTTCTTGTTTGGACCATGCTGTGAGGCCCATAACCAAATAGTCCTGCCGGATGATGATTAATCAGATATGGCTTCTCTGTTTAAGAAACTTTGAACTTTGTTGGTGGGTAAAAGATAAACAGAGCATGATATATAAAGGGCATAAGAGTGCAATGGGGAGAGCAACATTCAGGCTGAGAGCTTCCATGGAAGTGGTTAAACATGTGCATTGAATATTGGAGGGCTGGAGGGTTTGAGGTCTGGATGGATGACACCAGCCACCAGGGTGGCAGACACAGGCCTGAGGCATTTCAGTATAAATAAAAGGATAGAAGAGATAAAGTACAAAGAGTGTGCAGGGAATATGTAATACTCCCTTGCTGGGAGTTGGGTTGTTAAAAAAATCTTTCTGGCAGGAGAAGTTTGCATTGATGAACTTAAAACTGTGTGAAACAGGGAAATCTTGGTTGTTAGGAAAAGTGTCTCTCTGTCTATACACACCTATGAAACCAAATAAATATATTTATATATTAAAACAAAACCAAATATAAATAAATACTTATATATAAAACAAAACCCTAAACACATAGATAAATAAATATGCTTGGGTCTTTATTTTTTGTGCTAGTCCTGGGGCTTGAACTCAGTGTCTGGGTATAATCCTTGAGGGTTTTTTGCTCAGGGTTCGCACCCTATCATGTGAGCCACAGCTCCACTTCTGGCTTTTCAGTGGTTTATTGGAGCTATGACTTTCCTGCCTGGGCTGGCTTTGAATCTTGCCCCTCAGATCTCAGCCTCTTGAGTAGCTAGGATTGGAAGTGTGAGCCTCTGGCACACCACCTATTTGTTACATTTTCTACTAGTAAAATGAGAAAATAGAAGTGTGCTATAAGTGACATTTTATTCATCTTATGCTGATAATGAGCGCATGTCAGTGAGTCTCCAGCTACATCTTTCAGTCCTCCAGCATCTTCCCCCTGGGCAGGGAAACTCTGGCATGAAGTTTTGTTCTAGCTCAGTCCTCACCTGGGCAGGCACCTCTATGTGTCAGGCTCCATCTGACACATTCAGTGGCTTTCGGACTTTCTCAGTGAGAGAGACTGACCACTGATGCCTGAGTCTCCTCCTGGCATAAGTTGCAGTAGATCCATCACTGGGTGGGCTTTATTAGAATGTACTCTACCTGGCTCATTAAGAAGTCCCCAGCTCTAGCACCTCCCCCATACATAGTGTTCAGCATCACACCAAAGCATGTTCAGCATCACACCAAAGCATATGCTGTCAGTTCTAGGTCTGATTTTTTAAGGAGGGGAGGGCAGTGTGGGCTTTCTTTAGCTATCCAAGGCTCCTTTGCAAAAGCCGGTTCTCCTGCCTGCCACCTGCAGCCACTCTCGAGTATCAGTTTCTGATCTCCACTTGCTTAGGTTTCAAATACTCCATAACAGGAACAACCAGTGGGCTATCAGAAAATGTATCTGACAAGCCAGGCACCAGTGACTCATGCCTGTAATCCTAGCTACTCAGAAGGCTGAGATCTGAGGATCACTGTTCAAAGCCAGCCCAAGAAAGAAAATGGGTGAGGCTTGCCTGAAATTAATCATCAGAAAAAAAAAGAAGCCAGAAGTGATGGCTCAAATGGTAGAGTATTTGTCTTGAGTAAAAAGAAGCTCAGAGATAGCACCTAGGTCCTGAGTTCAAGCCCCAAGCCTGGGGTTTGTGTGTGCATGCACACACACACACACACACACACACACACACACATACACATACACACATACACAATTGTATCTAACAACAAGCTTGTTTAAGTTGAACTCTGGAAATTCTTGGCTGGAGAAGGTTTCTGTGATTGAGACTGGCTGTGTTGTTGATACATGAAGATGAACAACAATTGATCAGACTAGAAATACAAGTTGAGGGCCCAGAAGATGGTGGTGATAGTGAGAGTGGTTCAGGGCTCATTTAGATACAAGCTCCATACTCTCAGCTTCTCTAAACCAACAATATCCTGGTTGAAATGAAGCAAAAATTCAAACCTTTCAAATAATACATAAATACACTTATTTGATCATATAGCTGAGAATTTAGGCTAAGCCTAGATCCAGGGACTTAAGTACTATCAGCATCACTCTTTCTTGACATCTGGGCTTTGAATTCAGGGCCTGGGTGCTGTCCTGAGTTTTTGTGCTCGAGGCCAGTTAGTACTCTGTCACTTGAGCCAGAGCCTCACTTATAGCTTTTTTGAGGTAGTTAATTGGAGATGAGAGTCTAACAAACTTTCTTGCTTAGGGTTGGCTTTGAACTGTGATGCTTAAATCTCAGTCTTCCTGAGTAGCTAAGATTACAGGTTTGAGTCACTGGTACCTGACATATTATTCATTTTTAGCCTGATTTCTAACTACCAGTTATGTTCTCATTTTGAGAATATATACATTTCATTTAAGAGCACATATATATGTACTCATTTTGTTTTCTTCTGGCTACTTATACACAACATTGTTTAACAGACTCAGCCATATTGTGATGTGTAACAATTGTTAATTCAGTCACATTATAAATTTTGCTGCTTGAAACACTTTGAATGTACTTTATGGTACACATACGAAAGCATTTGTGTTTGGTATACACTTGACTTTAATTCTGGGATTTTAGATTGTATACATGTTTATATGTAGTTGGCTTGAGTTTTACTAAATGGTCATACCAATCACATTATTGTACTAATTATATTGTTGTTATCAATCAGGTGATCAGACATTTGGGGGTCTGTCTGTGTACTTTCTATTCTTTTCTGTTTTCTATTTGTCTATTTTAATGCTGATGCCATGACTTACTTGCACTTTACAGCAGCCTTGGTGTCTGGTAATGTATGTCCTTTAGCTTTGCTCTAACATAAGCATAGTTTAGTTATTCTTAGCTATTCAAATTATAGAATCAATTTCTAATAATAATAATCCTTTGAAGGGATTTGGATTGTGTTTGCATTGAGTCTGTAGTTCAAATCGGAAGTAAATGATGTCATCAACAGTGGGGACTATTTCTATCCATTAATAGGCCACATCCCTCCATTTATTTAGATCTTTTATTTCTGTTGTATTTTCATATCCCACATTATAAAGGTATTGATCACCTTTTAAGGATATCTATTCCTATTATTTGAAGTTATTTGTTGTTAGAAGTGATTCCTTATAACACCATAGTTATCAGAACAACAATTTTTACCCTTTCTTTTCTAATCATTGTGATTTCTATTTCCCTCCCTCCCTCCCTCCCTCCCTTCCCCTGGTCCTCCTTCCCTTTCTTATTCCTCCCCCCCCCATTTCTTTTTCTCTTTCCTTTCTTTCCCAGTCCTGGGGCTTATACTCTGGCCCTGAGTGCTGTTCCTAAGCTCCTTTGGCTCAAGGCTATCAAGGCTATCACTTGAGTCACAGTGTCACTTCCAGCTTTTTCTGTGATTAAAAATGAGTCTCATGGACTTTCTCACCCATGCTGCCTTTGAATTATGATCCTCATACCTTAGTCCCTGAGTAGCTTGGATTACTGGTGCGAATCACTGGCACCCAGCTCTATTTTTCTTATGTATTACGTGGACCTCTCTAATGTAAGGCTGAGTAGAAATGATAAAAGTGTGCTTCCTTCTATTTATCTAATCTCAACGGGAAACTTTCTTTTTGAGATAGTGTCTTGTGGTGTAGCTCAGGGCAGCCTACAGCTCCCAATTCCTCCACCTCAGGCTTCTGAGCGCTGGGATTCAGGTGTACATTTCAGTGGCAAAGTTTTAATGTTTGGCTGTGAGGTATGATAGTTGCTTTAAGTGCTTTTGCAAATGTCCTTTTCCAGATTAAGAAAGTCTAATCATGTTGTCATGAATAGAGGTTGAATTTGACCAAATGCTTAAGCAATAGTTAAATTGTGGAATATCAGACTCCTGTTTTCTCATTTTCTTTTGATTCTTGAACTACTATGTCGTCATTGCTTCAGGAGGTTTTTAAAAAATATTTTATCCAGATTTTCCAGATATTTTTGAGGGCTCTTCTGTTATATAGGTGGAGCCTCACATCAGAAATGGTATATTCTGATTGGACTATTTCTGTGCATATAATGATATAAGCCCCCGACCCCCAACCCAGGAACTATTCAATTGTTATTTTCTTGACTGAGAGTGCTTCTGGCTGGTGAGCTTTATGAACAGATTTTTTCCTTTAAGTTTTGCTGTTTGAAGAACAGGAAAAGTCTATTGCTTTCATGCTAAGTGTGGTATAATAGAGCCATGGAAGGGATGCACTCTGTGTTAAATGAAAGTGCTTAATTTTAAGGTATCCGCATACTGATTTTACCTGCTTTTCAAAAGAAAGAAAACAATGAAATCCCAAGGAATAAAGCTGACATTATTTTTTTAAAATCATAAGAAAAAGAAAAAAAAACCTGTGCTAATATTGTTCTTCTTGGGTCCCCTGAGATCAAGCCATCTTCATCTCTTACTCATTCCCTTGTTGAGTATAAAAATTGGCAAGCGTCTCTGTCACTCCTACTTCTTCTCTAACAGTCACACAATCTTTTCATGTGAAATGAGAGAATAATGAAGTATGATTTCCTCAGGCCCTAAAGGCAGTAGCGTTTGAAACTATAACCTTGACTCAATACGTAAAAAAATTGTTAAGAGAAGCACTTGAGATCTCCATACCCTAGTTCAGATGCAGTCTCTGCTGCTAACCATCACAAAGAGATTAGAGTATAACTGGACCTTGCCAGGCCTCAAGGTCATCTTCTGAAAAATAAAGTGCTTGTGCTTGTTTATCAGACATGCTTTTTTTTTTTTTAGTGCAAAGGACTATAAATAATACTTTGAACTTGCAGTTATTTGGTTCTGCTGTTGTATTGCAAAAGCAACGACAAAGAAGTAAATAGACATTTATAAAGTTTTATTTATGGACACAAATTTGAGTTCTGTACAATTTTCATGTGTCATAAAATATTATCTTTTAGTATTTTTCAACCATCCAAGAACCATGTTTTGGACATAGACCATAGGAAAATAAGCAGCTAGCTAGCGTCCCACAGACTTCAGTTTTCTGACCTTTGAACTGGTTGACTATCAAGGGGTATTCCAAAGTTCTGTTAGACTTTGATATAGTAGTCTTTAAAAGTATTTTTCTGGCTGGGGACTGGTGGCTCACACCTGTAATCCTAGCTACTTCAGGAGGCTGAGATCTGAGGACTGTGGTTCAAAGCCAGCCCAGGCACAAAAGGGGCTGTGAGACTCTTTTTTTTTTTTTTTAATATTTTTTATTGTAATTAATAAAAGGGTTACATGATATTTGCCAGATAGAAGGTGCATTAATTCACATACATTGATACCCTTTCACATGTCTTGGTACCCATTACCCTCCCCCCACCCCTCCCACCTGTCTTGGTTTCCCCCCCCTTCCCTATCAAATTTCAAATAACCAAATACAAATAAATTCAATATATCAGATAACAGAGTGAGATACTGTAACAATATGAGATACCCAAGGGACAGCAGAGGCTGTGAGACTCTTATCTCCGGTTAACCACTAGAAAACTGGAAGTGGCACTGTGGTAGAGCACTAGCTTTGAGCTGAAGAGCTCAGGGATAGCACCCAGGCCCAGAGTTCAAGCCCCATGCCTGACCAAAACAAACAACAAAAAAAGTATTTTTCTGTCTGTTTACTGGTGGCTCATGTTCTTTATCCTAGCTACTGTGGAGGCTGAAATCTGAGAATTATGTTTAAAAGCTGGACCAAGCAAGAAAATCCAGTCCATGAAGCTATTATTTCCAATTAACCTGCAAAAAGCCAGAAGTGGAGCTATGACTCAAGTGATAGAGCAATAGCCTTGAGCACAGAAGCTCAGGGACAGTGCCCAGGCCCTGAGCTCAGGCCTCAGGACCATCACTGTGTGTGTGTGTGTGTGTGTGTGTGTGTGTGTGTGTGTGTGTGTGTGTGTGTGTGTGTATGTGTATATATGCATATATATGTATATGCACACCTATCATATATAAATATATGTCTATCTAATAGTATTCAGAAGAGTCTGTTTGTTTCTTTTAGATGAACTAACAATGATAATATGTAAATTTTTTTTCTTGAGGCAAGATTGTACTATAAAGCTTAGACTTGTCTTAAATTTGAGATCCCCCTGTCCCAGCCTCCTGCGGACTAGGATTAGAAGCATGCACCACCCCTCTTGGCTATAGATTTTTGTATTACCTTTATGTCCTTTTTTTGATACTTGCTCTTTCTTTTTGTATATCCAAGTGTCTGATTTGTACATTATTCCTTTGCCTGAAGAATTTCTTTTAGCGTTTTTTTACCCCCATGACAAATCTGCCAGTTATGAACTTCCTTGTTTTTAGCAAATCTTCTGAGAATGTCTATTTTTGCCACTTTTGAGTGAAAATTTCACTAGATGTGGAATTCTTAAGGAACTGTTTTCCTTTTCTTTCAACATTTTTAGTATTTTTTAAGCTGAACTCTTGCTTATGTGGTATTTGATGGAAAAGTCTTCAGTTCCTATCCTTGTTATTTGGGTAAGGATCTAGCTTCTTTCAGAATTTGTGTGTGTGTGTGTGTGTGTGTGTACATGCGTGTTTTCAATTTGAATACAATGTATATAAATGTTATTTTTCCTTTGTTTTCATTTATTTTGATCAGTGTTTCTTAATTTTTCTGGACTTCTGTTCTATATATGTTATGAAGTTTGAAAAGTTCCCAGTCACTTTTTTTTGTTGGCTATGGGGCTTGAACTCAGGCCTGCACGCTGTCCCCGAGTCTCTTTGGGCCCAGTGCTAGTGCTCAGTCACTTGAGCTACAGCACCACTTCCAGTTATTGAGTGGTTAATTGGAGTTAAGAGTCTCATCGGGTTGCATCTGACTAAGCTGGCTTCAAACCACGATTCTCAGATCTCAGCCTCCTGAGTAGCTAGGATTACAGGCATGAGCTACCAGCTTCCAGCATCCCAGTCATTATTGATTCAAGATTTTTTTCTCCCTTCTCTTTCTTCTTTGGAATCCTGATTACACTGTGTTAAATTTATTGATACAAGAAATCTAATAACAACAGATGCTGGCTGGGATGTAGGCAGGAGGGATCACTACTACACTGTTGGTGGGAGCGCAAACTCGTTCAACCACTATGGAAAGCAGTATGGCAGTTACTCAAAAGACTAAACATAGAGCTCTCCTATGACCCAGCAATTCCGCTACTTGGCATTTACCTAATTGTCCAGAAACAAAGATATATTAAAGCTACTGGCACAACTATGTTCATTGCAGCACTATTTACCATAGTGAAAATATAGAACCAACCCAGATGCCCCTCAGTTGATGAATGGATCAGGAAGATGTGGTATTAATACACAATGGAATTCTATGCTACCATCAGAAAGAATGCCATCAGCCCATTTGTAAGGAAATGGAAAGACTTGGAAAAAATCAAATTAAGTGAAGTAAGTCAAAGTCAAAGGAACATAGGCTCCATGGTTTCCCTTATTTGTCATAATTAGTATAAACCTTGGACTCTCCTAGCAGAGATTTACAATAGGGCAAAACTTAGATACATAAAGCCATATAGGATGGATCTAAATGAAATGACCTCCAGGATATGGAAACAAGAGCCATATTATGTGTGATTGTTGCTCTTAATGTACTATGTTATTTCTCATCTCTTTTGTTGTCCCTTGGTTATCTCATATTGTTACAGTATCTTACCTTGTTATCTGATATATTGTATATATGTTTATTTGTTTATTTGAAATAGGATAGGTAAATGGGGAAAAGAAGATGGGGGGAGAGGGTAGGAGGTAGGAAATGTGGACAAAAACATGAGAAGGGCTAGCAATGTTTGTTAAATAATGCACCTTCTATCTGATGAATATAATGTAACCCCTTATCTCATATTGTTACAATATCTCACTTTGTTATCTGATACATTGAATTTATTTGTATTTGGTTATTTGAAATTTGATAGGGAAGGGGGAAAACCAAGACGGGTGGGGGGAGGTGGGGGGGAGGGTAATGGGTACCAAGACATGTGAAAGGGTATCAATGTATGTGAATTAATGCACTTTCTATCTGGCAAATATCATGTAACCCTTTTATTAATTGCAATAAAAATATTAAAAAAGATTGAAAAAATATAATGTAACCCTTTTATTAATTACAATAAAAATATAATAATAAATATATTTCTTGATACGATTGTTCTACAATTTTTAAATATTTTTTGTTTCTTTCTCTCTCTCTTTCTCTGTCTGTCTGTCTGTCTGTCTGTCTCTCTGTCTCTCTCTCTCTCATACTGGGAATTTTCTTTTGATCTTCAAGCTCACTGATTCTTTTTTTGACTAATATGCAGAGCAGCCTAGGACCAGGGAGAGCAGGTCTCAGGTGTCATGTGTTACAGTCATTTTGAGTTTTAGCATTTCCTTTATAAAGGAGCTATTGTTGCTGTATTGTTTTTAAAACTTTGGGGCTCTGCTCTATTGCCACTTAGCTTTTAAATTAAAATCTTTTTTCTTTTTCCCATATATTTTTTATTGTAATTAATAGAAGGGTTACATTATATTTGCCAGATAGAAGGTACATTACTTCACATACATTGATACGCTTTCTCATGTCTTGGTCCCCATTTCCCTCTCTCCACCCCCACCCCTCATCTTGTTTTCCCCCCTTCCCTATCCAATTTAAAATAACCAAATACAAATATATCCAATATATCAGATAACAAAGTGAGATATCTTTAACATTTTAAATATAGTTCTTTAAAATTTTCTGTCTATTAATAGCATAGGTAAATTCTAACATCAGTGGCACATCTGAATCTCAGTCTGATGAATGCTGATCTCAGAATGTGTTTTTCCTGCCTTCTAGTTTTCCATTCAAAGCCATTCATTATGTCCTGTGAAGCAGAAATGGGGGCAAATAGGCCTTTAGTGAGAGGCTTTAGTTTGGTGAGGAGTTGGGCTGTGTTGAGATTCTGTTGCTCTAGAGGTCAAGGACTTTGAATTCTGCTGGTGTCTTTGCTTTTATTCATCTCTGATTTTAGGTTTCCCTGAGTAGTCTTTCTTAGGGAGTTTGGCATTGGAATCTCCTGTTGGTGTGGTTACAGGGTCTAAGTGAACAGTAAGTTCCTATAGCTATTTTTAAGAGCAAAACTAAAATCTTTTCCCTTCAGTAAATGCAGCACCATTTTCCAGTAGAAGAGAGAGGAAAATCAAGAACATGGTGGAATAGCTGGGGCTATCTGAATATGAGGGATGAAGCATGCTCTCTCCTGGCTTCTATTACTTCAGTGGGTTCTGAAATAAGCTGGGACTCCTTGTTAGGTAATGAAGGTGGTGATATGGCCAACTTGGAAAGGTCAAAAGAAAGTTGGCTGGAAAACATGTCCTAATTGGTGGGTAGTGTTGGGTATCTCTTGTCCTCATGAAATTGAAATACAGCTAGCTGTATTATACGACATCCTCTCTGCTCTGAGGTGTTCATCTGCATGGATGTGAACTTGGAGTTGGTGGGTGTTTGAGTTCCATCAGTGAAAAGCTTTACCATAACAGCAAGACAGGGAAAGGATTTGTGAGAGCAAAAGATCTTTGCAAAGGGGAGAGATCATGACGATGTGACTTCACAATGGAACCACAGAGAGAAGGAAGGCAAGGTGGTGGTAGAAGTAGCCACAGGTAGTACAAAGGTTGCAGGGTCCATGGGTTGAATGTCTCACGGAGTTTGCAATGAATGCAGACTGAGTGAACTGGAAAGCTGGTGAGTGGGCACATGGGGGTGCTTGTGATGGAATTCAAGGTAAGGTAGTCAGATGACAGTTGAGGGGTAACAGGTTCAGGCAGGGAAATAAAAGAACCAAGAAGCCATTTTTCCCACAAGTCCTTGACTCTGATGTTGAATTCATGGAGATTGAAGAAGGAGTTAGGGATGAAGAAGGAAACCTGAGAGCTGTCGTCTACTGGCAGTGAAACCACTTATGTAGGAGGGAGGAGGACCACATCAGTGAGGGTGGGTGGAAAGATGATCTGTCACTAGAGTGGAGATTGGTGTAGGAAGAAGTGAGGGAGCAAGGAGAGCCTAGAGAATGCCTGCCTCATTTCCAGGTCTGAAGAGACAGGAAGTTAAGTCTTGGAGGCTACAGAAGAGAGAAGGTCTTAGAGGAGGGTAGATGTCTAATAAGGTGGCAGTAGGTCATTGCTGAGAGTGGAGGTGGAAGGGCACAGTGGACATGGCTATTTTGTTTACAGGAGAAGAATTCAAAGATGGAGAGAAAGTGCAGGGAGTTGGCAGGGGCCTGAGAGTGTGGATTCTGTGAATTCAGGTCACAGGACTTCCTGAAGCTATGATAATGACAGAGAGGGCAGGACTAGGAGGCACAACTGCCTGGGTTGAGTTATTGTCCTGATATAATGGTGAACTTCCCACTTTGTTCGCCTGCCTTAGTTTATAGGATCATTGTTTAACATAGGATGCATACCTCTTTTCTTTAACCACAGATCAGAAAAGCTAATTTGTTTAGACTTTTGGGGTTGAATTTATGTGTTTCAAAGCAGGTTAGTAGGGAGTGAAGTCAATCTTGCTGATAAAGTAGAATGAAGGAAACCCAGATTAGTTGAGACTCTACTCTGTTCTGTGCCAAATAAGTTGTGTAGGCAATTTAATGTAGAGCAAAACTGACATATTGGAAAGACTATAGCAGGAGTGTTTGGCTCCTTAGCTAATCTTGAACTACTTTGGGTAAGTGCCCTATGTTCTCCAGCCTCAATTTTTCTCTCATCTGTGGGCTAGAAACATCATCATTCACCTCTTATAGCTGCTTGCTGAGCTGCCCAGATGCCCACAATGAGCAGATGAAGCTGAGATCCGCCACCACGAGGTGCACAGTAATTATTCCAGTTTATAGATGCAGCAAACCAAGGCTACTCAGGATGCTTATGATGATGTGGCATTTAAATGACATTACCAGAATGGGGAACTAGTTCTAGTTGAGTTCTAGAAACTAGTTGAGTTTCTGGTTTAATACAGGTGAGCAAAGGGAGCCACACCAGCCTGTTGGCTCACCAACTGACAAATACATAAAATGAAAGTGGGTGTAATCCAGGTCAGTGGTTTCCAAACCTGGATGTGCCTCCAGCTCGCCAGGGAAGCATTTAGAGTGTACCATCCCCAGGGACGGCTCTAGGCCAACTGGATCAGAATTTCTGGAGCATGGGAACCAAGGGTTTGTGTATTGTGATTTGTTCTCTAAGTTAGTCTGAGGTTGCTAGTCAGACCAATTCTTCCTGTCTATTTTTGAGAACCATTAGATTCTATCTGAATACACCATGGTAAAGCACTGCGTACCTGCCACAGGCCCCTAAATTGGTCTTTAGGGATTGAGTGCTACTGGGAATTAGCCTTGAGATCTTTGGTGCAGTACCTGAAACAGTCACTCAGTCTGTCACTGAGCATTTGAACTTCAAGGAGATAGGAAATGTCAAGCTGGCAGGCTCTGCTGTACAGAAAGTTATTTGTTCTTTAGAGCTGTTGTTTTTCCTTCTTTCCCCTTGAGGCTTCTGCCCACTCAGTCAGATTAGAGCAAAATAAACATGCTTGTACTACTGAACTAGCATACATATTATAATTTTTTTTTCCTGACTGTGTAATATCACTGACGTTAAAAAAAAAAACTCTATTGGTTTTCATGGGCCTTGGCAAGCAATGGGATTGATGTAATTCAGAGGAGAGAATAATATCAACAGAAATTCTTATTTGGCAGCATACATGTTCATTTAGACTATGTAACAGTCTGGGTTTTATTACCTTTTCTGAATGACATTTCCTTGAATGGGGTTTTGAGGGCTTAGCACTGGGGGTTGTGGGCTGATGTTTAGGGCATTTAGCAGTGTGCAGTGATGATTCTGGTAACACTGGAGCATAATGGTAGTTGTCTTCTTAGCTCTGAGTCAGAATGTCCTGAGGAGGTCATTGCATCCCCATAGTGTGGTCTCAACCATTTGGAGTGGGGAGAGTGTGGGTGGGGAATGCTGGATTCTGACTCAGGTGCCTGTCTGCAGTCAGTCACCCATGCCACGTGGCATTGCCATAGCTTCCACCTGGCCGGTGCTCCTCACCTCCCAGCTGAGCAGCTGGAACTTTGAAGTCAAGGAGTCAGCCAAAACCTTCCTCAGATCTGCTCCTGATCTGACTTCTAAGCCCCTTCCTCTGCCTGTGCTGTGGATTTGTCCTTCCTGCTCTGCTCAGTGCTGTCTGCTGCCTGACCCTAGGCTTTGCTTGTTCCAGAGGGCTGATGTTATGAAGGAAAACAGCAGGCATTTGTTGTTAACTGCAAGTTATTAAATGCAGTGTGACTTCTTTGGAGGCAGTTGCAGGCACAATCCTGACTCTAAAGCCTGGCTAATTAGCCTGTGTCACAAACTCACTCCTGCTGTCTATCTTCCCTTTTATCCAAGTGGCTTGTGAATTTCCCAGATGGGATTGGAGTTCCTACGGTATCAGCTACATCTTGGTGGACTCTTTACCAGTTCCATCATTCACTTAGCACATTTGGGTGCCCACTCTGGATCAGGCCTTGATTTTGGTGTCTGCCCATGCAGAACCAACTTTCTGGTTGAGCAGTTCCCTAATATAGTACTTGATGTGGACCTCTGTCACCTACGCTCTCTCCTTGACTTGGTTTTTCTTGGTATTATTATTATTAGTATTAGTATTTTTGCTAGTCCTGGGCTTGAGCTCAGGGCTTGAGCACTGTCCTTAGACTTTCCTCAAGGCTAGAGCTCTTCCACTTGAGCCTCAGCACCACTTCCAGCTTTTTTCTATGTATGTGTTACTGAGGAATCAAACCCGGGTCTTTGTGCATGCTAGGCAAACACTCTACCACTAGGCCAAACTCCTGGCCTTTCAGCCTTTTTCTTGGTCTTCTTATTCTTGATGCCCACCAAGCACAGTCCTAAGCTACAGCTCTGTGTGTGTGTGTGTGTGTGTGTGTGTGTGTGTGTGTGTGTGTTTCCATCACTTAGGCTGGTGTGGAAAACTCTACTTCCTCATTGCAATCTCAGTTATTTCATCCTGCCCTGGGAAAGTCAAATCAAATAGCCACACACGTGGCAAAGTCTTTGATCTGGGCATGTTTGTCACCGATGCTGGACTGTGGACCTTTTAATGAGAGCCCCAGATATGCTGTGCATATCCTCAAGCCCAGCAGAGCACCTTGGGGAAAGGCACATTCAGTATGCTTGCACTTAGAGTACAGGTCTGGTCCCTAGAATCTGGTGGTGACTGTCATGTGAATTGCTTTATGGGAAGGGGTGATGCCAAGTTGGTCCTGTAATTTGGTCCTCTGGAGAAATTCAACATGGATTGTGTTCTGAATAGAGGAGGTGAGCTGGCATGGAAGTAGTAACAATGAAAGAGAGGTGCCATAGCACAATCTGGAAAGTCTTTGATGGCATGAGCCAATTATTTTCTACTAGTGGTTCTGACAGCTAGTTACAGAGCATGGAGAATGTAGAGCTCCCTACCCATGGGGCTTTCTACCACACTGGGACTGTGGATTGTGACAGACAAGGGAACAAAGATAGTGGTGAGGTAATGTGCTCCAGAACACACAGTTCACAGAGCCACACAGTGGTTCAGGTGTGGGCTCGCCTGCTCACAAAGGCCAACTGTAGCCTCCAACCTTTGTGTACTGTATTGGTTTGTCTTCTTTGTAGTGGAATATGGTCAGAGTACACTTTTTGTTTCCCCTATTTGTCACTAGGAATCATTATAAGAAAATAATATTGTTAACATGTTTTCATTCTATAGAGGTGCAATTGTGTTTTAACAAAAAATAGTTTTCTCAAAGGTTATAATAAAGTTCCTAGACTATTTACTGCAAATACGTACATGTAGCAGACATTTATAAAATGAACAAGGTCCCATTATCTACCATTAAGCTTAAAACACTTCTATTTATGTCTATTGGGCTTCATTTAAAAGAAATATTTTAGTACATTCCAGTAATCATAGCACTTGGGAGATCGAGGCAGGAGAATTAAAAGTTAGAGGCTGGCTTGGGATACAAAGGAGGCTTTGTCTCAAAAAATAAAACAAAAGATAGAGAAATACTTTATAGCAGATTATTATTGTTATTATTACTATTACTATTATTATTATTATTATTATTATTATTAGTGCTGTATTGGACTTGAACTCAGGGCCTCTGGGTGCTGTCTCTTAGCTTTTTCACATAGGGCTACCACTTAAGCCACAGTTCTATGTCTAATTTTTTTGCTGCTTAGTTGCTGACTGGGCTGGCTTTGAACTATGATTTTCAGATCTCAGCCTCCTGAGTAGCTAGGAATAAAGGTATAGGCCACTAGTGCTTGGCAGTATAGCATATTGTCATGATTGATCATCTGGTTATTCAATTTCACGAGCTCCAGTATTACTACCAGTAAACGTAATTATATAGTGCTGACCTACAGAGGTTTCATGTGAAGTTCTCCCTAACATTTGACTTTTGGACTAGAAGATAACTATATTACTGTTTTTGAAAGGATTCTTTTTAGACACAGGAAAATTAAAGGGCTAATGTAGGTTTCCAAACCAGTTGATAGAGGAGCCAAAAGGAAACCTTTCTAGTGAATACAAACTCACTAAGATTCCTAACTGGAGCTCCAGACTCTCCCTTAGCAACCTCCAGCCTAAGCTCAGGGACAAGGAGGCCATGTTGACCAGAAATGCTTCTGGGGTGGGCGGGGGAGGTGAGGTAAGAGGTGGAGGGAGGGTGGCGATGGTCATTTCTAGGCCATTTCCAGCTTTGTCATGATAGCAGTGATTTAGGCAGTGGAAGAGAGTATGTTTAGTAGACTGAAAGTGTACCTTTGAAAAATAAAGCAATAAAGCAAGGGAGAAGCCTCAGGGCTCTACTTCATAGATATACCCCGGTCTCCAAAGGGACTTTGTTCTTCCTGCTGTTGGGTTCTGGGACAGAGAAGTGAGTGGTCCTTGGAAAATGAAACAGTGTGTTGTTCGTTTGGCTTTAAAAAGTCACTGAGTAGAATAATAGCCAGTGTCTCTTTGTTGTAATCTATTTATGGACATACTGATAATCAAGTACAAGTGTATAGAACTGTTCTCTTTATTTCTGCCTGTGACCCAACTTGAAAGGTACTCTAACTCACATTATAAAAGCAGCAACATCACATCAATGGAGTATTTTGAGGAATTGTAGTTCCTTCTTCTCTCATTCCCTCCCTCCCTCCCTCCCTTCCTCCCTCCCTCCCTTCCTTCCTTTCTTCCTTTCTTTTTCATGCTTGTCCTGGGGCTTGAACTCAGAGCCAGGTATTGTCCCTGAACTTTTTTGCTCCAGGCTAGTCCTCTACCATTTGATCCATAGCTCCATTTCTGATATTTGGTATTAATAAATGCAATAGATGTGTGCATCTGATCATATAAAATAATATTTATCAAAATAAAATTCAGGAAATGATACCAAGAGGGTTTTTCTTCTTTGCTGCTGTTTTTGTTTTCATTGCTTTTTGTCTTATTTGTTTATCTGTCTTCAGGTGGGTAGGGGGAAGCATAGAAATGGCGAGACAAAGGATGAACAAATACAGCAGTGATACTCACTAGACACTATGTTAAAAATGACCTATACAACTTATGGGTGGGGATGGGAGAGAAAAACTGGGAGAGAGTAAGGGAAGGGGTAGTATTGTTGAAAAGAAATGTACCCTTTATCTGACTTACCTAATTGTAATACCTCTCTATATCACCATTACAATAACAATAAATAAATGTTTTTAAAAAGTGTCTCACAGATGTTCTTGCCCAGGCTGACTTCAGACCATGATCCTCAGATTTCAGCTTCCTGACCAGCTAGGATTTTAGGCATGAGCCACTTGCATTCTTTGAGACATCCATGTCTCTCCCCCATTTCTATCCAAACTTGCTTTGATGAACTGACCTTTGGTACAACTTTTTATAATTGAATGTTTTCTGATTTTTCTTTTGAATGGATGGTCTTTTTTGGCTAAGTACTTAAGTACTTACGAAAGTTTCCTTGTTGAAAAACCTGTGAAATTTGTGCAGCTAACTCTGGCAGGCTGTTAGATTAGTGATAACATTTGTAAAAGACTTTTATGGCTTTATAGTGTACTTTCTTTCTCAGCTCAGCCTATTTGACCCCTACTTGGCAGGTTCTCTGTGGGCTGTGGGATTCACAGTTTGCTGATGGAGTAAAGAAGACTAGAGTTCTAAGCATCCCCTCCCTACGCTCTCAGTAGGTTCATTTTGAAGGGAAATTAGCCAAGAGATCCCAGTGGGCTATTTAACTTCTCAAGGTCACCCAGCAAGGATGGGGTCACTCCCAAGAACTGAACTTGCTTCATTACTCAGAAATTCCACACAATTGAAATTCTCTTACTGTTATTCTGCCAAGATTTTTAAAAGGCCAAATTAATCATACTCAATCTTCTTGACTGAGCTGAAATGCACTTAATATCAAATTAACCATCTTCAGTGGCCTTTAGTACACTCATAGGACTCTAAAATGCTCACATCTATTTAGTTTCAAAATCTTTTCATCATCTCTAAGGGAGACCCCGTTATCCACTAGGGTCACTGTAACCAACCCCTGTGCTCCCCAGCTGCTGGTAGCTGCTATTTTTTTCCTGTCCCTGTGAATTTACCTGTTCTGGATATTGAGATAAAAAGACTCACAATATACAGACCTTTCATCTGTTTCCTTAAACTTAGCATAATATTTGTATGCACCCTAGTGTGTCTGAAGTTTCTTTTAAAAAAGATTTTTGTGTTTCTGTAGGCCTGAGACTGAAACTTGAACTTGGTACTTGATACTTTCACTCACTGGCTAGTGCTCTATAACTGAGCTATACCATTTCTCATGTCTTGGTCCCCATTTCCCTCCCTCCACCCCCGCCCCTCATCTTGTTTTCACCCCTTCCTTATCCAATTTAAAATAACCAAACAAGCATATATACAATATATCAGATAACAAGGTAAAAATACTGTAACAATATGAGATAACCAATGGACAGCAAAAGAGATGAGAGATAACATAGTACATTAAGGACAACAATCACTCATTACATCACTTTTGTTTCCATATCCTGGAGGTCCTCTCATTTAGCATCATCCGATATGGCCTTATGTGTCTAGGTTTTGCTCTATTGTAAATCTCTGCTAGCAGAGCCTCAAGGTTTCTAATGATTATGACAAATGAGGGAAACCATGGAGCCTATGTTCCTTTGAGTCTGGCTTACTTCATTTAATATGATTTTTTCTAAGCGTTTTCATTTCCTTACAAATGGGGCGATGTCATTCTCTCTGACAGCAGCATAGAATTCCATTGTGTATAAATATCACATCTTGTTGATCCACTCATCAAATGAGGGACATCTGGGTTGGTTCCATATCTTTGCTATGGTAAATAGTAATACAATGAACATCGTTGTGCTAGTGGATTTAGTATGTCCTTGTTTCTGGACGATTGGGTAAATGGCCAAAGAGTGGAATTACTGGGTCATAGGGGAGCTCTATGTTTAATCTTTTGAGGAACCGCCATACTGCTTTCCATAGTGGTTGAACAAGTTTACACTCCCACCAACAGTGTAGTAGTGATCCCCCCTGGCCACACCCCTTCCAGCATCTGTTGTTATTAGATTTCTTGATCCTGGCCATTCTAACTGGAGTGAGGTGGAATCTTAGAGTTGTTTTGATTTGAATTTCTTTTATGGCCAGAGATGTCGAGCATTTCTTCATGTGTCTACAGGCCATTCTTATTTCTTCTTCAGAGAAGACTCTCTTTAAGTCTTTAGCCCATCTTTTAATGGGATGGTTGTTTCTTTGGAGATTAGTTGTGGAGTGATTCAATTTTTTGAGCTGTTGATATATTTTAGATATGAGGTCTTTGTTATATGATTAGTGAAGATCTTCTCCCACTTTGTGGGCTTTCTAGTTAGTTTGCTAGCTATGTCTTTTGCCATACAGAAGCTCTGAAGTTTAATGCAGTCCCACGTGTCCAGACTTTCTCTGATTTTTTGTTTGTGAGTTCTTATTAAGAAAGTTTCAACCTGTGCCAAGGAGACCTAGTGCATCTCCTATTCCTTCTTGTAAAGTTTTCAGTGTATCTGCTTTTACCTCCAGGTCTTTGACCCATTTGGAGTTAATCCTGGTGCAGGGTGACAAAAAAGGATCCAACTTTAGTTTTCTGCAGGTGCTTAACCAGTTCTTTCAGCACCACTTGTTGAAGAGGCTGTCTTTCTTCCACTCTATTTTTTTGGCCCCCTTATCAAAGATTAGGTGGCTATAGGTCTGTGGGTTAATATCTGGGTCCTCAGTTCTATTCCATTGGTCTTCAGGCCTGTTCTTGTGCCAGTACCAAACTGATTTGGTCACTATAGCTCTGTAATAGAGTCTAAAGTTTGATATTGAAATTCCACCTGTCAGCTAGTAGGGGAGGGAATTCCTTCCCAGTGCCTTTCTGCAAGCAGAAATGGAACTGTGTCCATGGAGTTACTCACAAATTGCTGGGTTTTCTGGTTCCATGAAGCTGGCAGGTCCGAGCCATGGCTGGGTGACGGCTCTTGGATCGTGCAGGCTCTGTCTGGCTCTGTCTGGAGCTGGCAGGTCTGCACTGCTGAGAAGCACTGTCTGCTCAGGTGCGGGGCGGGTGGGGGGGGGGTGGTGTTAGGCTTTGTCTCCCTAGCGGCTCTGAGCGACTGGTGCCGCTCCACGCTGTCTTCTTGGGTATCTTAGTAAGAGCTCAGAAAGACTCACACTGAACCGTGGTCATCTTCCGCTGGAAAAAAAAACTCTGTTTATCTTTTTGAGGAACAATTGGGCTTTTATTGTGACTATACCATTTCATATTCCTATCAGTAATGTACAAAGGATCTCATTTCCCCATGTCCTGGCCAATTTTTTTGGTATTTTAATTTTTATGTTTTGTTACAGTCATTTCCATGGATATAAAGTATTATTTCTTGGCTGGGTGTGATGACTCACGCCTGTAATCCTAGCTACCTACGAGGCTGAGATCTGAGGATTGTGATTCAGAGCCATCCCGGGCATTAAGGACTGTGAGGCTCTTATCTCCAATTAATCACCAGAAAACCGGAAGTGGTGCTGTTGCTCAAGGGCGAGGGCAGTAGCTTTTGAGCTGAAGAGCTCAAGGACAATGCCCAGGCCCAGAGTTCAAGTCCAATGACAGACCAAAAAACTAAAGTATTACTTTGGGGTCTTGGTTTTCATTCTACAATGATATACTTGCATCCTAATGCATAGTGCTTTAATCAGAAAATGAACTTTGATGAGACAAAATCAGCATCAAAATGATGCCACTATCTGTTTTGAGGAGATAAGGTTGAGGATGTAAGGCATATTACTTAAGGGTAAAAAGAAGGGCTAAGGGTGTTGCCTTGTGACTAGAAGAATAGAAGCAGGCAGCGAAACCACAGTTATCTCCTGAGTTTAATTGTTTTGAAGTACGAACAGTTCAACTCATGATCTCACACTTACTAGATAGGTACACTACCAGTCAAGCCATGCCATAGCTTTAAAAACAAATCTTTTCAATGAATAATAAAAATAAGAAATTACATTGTTTTATTTCGATTGCACCTATTAGAAGACACATAAGTTTTTGCTGAGCATGGTAGTCACACAATAATCCCAGAAACAGGGGAACCTTGGGTAGGAGAATTGAGAACTTAGCCATTTGGGGCAAAAGCGAAGGCTAAACAAGAGGTTTATCTTCGGGATTGTTGTTTTTAATGTATGATGTGTGAAGTTATTTCTTTTCTTCTTTTTTTCCCTTTGGTTTATCTCATGTGGTACTGTATCTGACTTTGGTACCTGGTATATTTTATATATATATATATATATATATATGTTTATTTGTTTATTTAAATAGGGAAGGGAAGGGGAAGCATGATGTTTGGGAGGGGGTGAGGGAAAGGAAAGTGGGAGAAAACCATGGGAAAGAGTATCAAGTTTCGAGAAATAAATTACCCCCTCTATCCATTACCCTGACAATAAAATGCAATTTAAAAAAAGAACAGAAGCAAAAGGACTGGAGTCATAGATCAGATGGTGAAAGGCCCTGCCTAGCAAACACTTAATCTTGAGTTGATATTCTTGTGTGGCCCAAACAAAGAATCCAAAAGGTGCTTAGATCTTTGTATTTCACAGTGACATAAAAACGACAATGCCTTTGCGACTTAATGGTGTATTCCTTTTTTTGTTTCAGACTGAAAGAGATACTCAGGATGGCTCAGGGATCCGGAGATCAAAGAGCAGTGGGGATTGCTGACCCAGAAGATAGTTCTCCCAATATGATTGTCTACTGCAAGGTAAGATTTTTCCACAGATACTGGGTGCTTCCTGGGGTGATGTGCTCTGAGTCAGGCTAACTGATGCTGGACACAAGCCCCAGACATGTTTTCTCCTAAACTGCCTCCACCAACAGGAACATTTATTCATGCCCTCTTGTTGGCTGATTCTAAAATCCAAAGAACTTAGGTTTCCTACTGGAAAACTTGGCCCTGAGAGCTTGATACATTTTACGCCACTAAGGTTTGTGTAAACCTTCAGTTTGCCTGAGCAATGCAGTGGGGAATATATTCTCCTTCAGTGTAAAGGTTTTCATACAACTGTGTAAGACTTCCTAACGGAAAGTTCAATGAACTCACCAGATGCATGAGGTAAAGCTAGATGTTGGAGGAGAGACAGAAGCGTCTCTGCATGCCATGCTTGTAGTTGGTTAGGAGGTAGAAGATGCTCAAAAATAGCTGCAATAGGGCTCAAGCGTTGATTTCCAGAGGCATCACATAGCCTTGGAAGGGGAGGCAAAGTCTTCAGGTTCAGAGGTCCTGGTGACTTGGGCAGCCGTGGCCTTGGACTTGGTTGGAAATGTATGTAGAGAGCAGAGGCCAAGACCATTCCAAGTGATGAAATCAATTCAGCAAAAGCACTGAAAGAAGAAAGGGGAACGGCCCCCAGAGTCCACTGGTATGGGCATACAATGCGTTTTGTGAAATTGGTTAGTAGAGGTAAGACTATGGCAGGAGAAACATCGTTGTTAAGCCAGATGTTAAGAGGATTGAATCATAGGCATTTTCTTCATGAAAGACTTGTTTGTTAAGACTTGTGAAGAAAGTGTCTGCTTGAGACTAGGAGACTTGGCCTGGAGTGTCAAATGGGTTGGTGCATGATGGGATAGAAGTTGCTGGGAAAACATTGCTGCATCTGTGACTTAGGGGAGGAGGGCATTGATACCCTACAGGGTGAAGAGGGACTAACGAAAGAGTGATAGGTCTGAAAATGGAGTGACTATGGAGTTAAGAGGCAAGTTGGGGGCCAAAAATGACTAGGGTTTTGTTATTGGGTGATAAGAAGATGTTATCACTATAACTCAAATAGGATCATTTTGAATAAGAATGTTTTGAAGGAAAGAAACAAAGCATATCAATGTATTTTTGCACACATGGGTATTGGAGTAATTACATTACATGCTTATGAAAAATTAACCTAATGATGTTACCTATTAATAAGGAACAGGGTTAATGTTTGTTCATTTCATGAAGTATTTGACTTCTCTGCTGGTTTGGTGCACTCTGCAGCCCTGGGTTCAGTGTATGCTAATTACAGTGATGGTATTGAACTGCATATTGTGAATGATCAATAGTGCTATTTTTCTCTGCTTTTTGTAATAGATAGCTCTTACTGTTATTCTTGGTTTGAGTCTAAAACTGTAATTCTTTTCTTTGCAAAAGAATGATGAGATAGCCAATTACTGAGAGATGCTTATTAAATTGTATGAAAGAAGCAATAGATTAACAGGGCTAATCAATTGATGAACCATTTAGAATAATAGAAAAGACTTACCCATCACCATTTCACATCAAACTAAAAGACCCTGTGGCAGCCTAGCAGGAGCATGAATTTTGATGTGGACCTGGGTTAAGATTTCAACCCTAGATAAGGTATAGTTACTGATGTCTATAATCAAAGCTATTCAGGCAGCAAAGTTCAGGGAGATTGAGATGTGAGAACAGCTCAGGCAAAAAGTTAGCAAGATTCCTTCTCAAAAAAACAGGCTGGGCATGATGGCTTATTTACAATCCCAGTTATGACAAAGGCATAGATAGAAGGATCTCGACTCCAAGCCTAGCCCAGGCAAAAAGAAGAGAGCCTAGCTGCAAAAGAACTAAAAGCAAAGAGGAACTAGGTGCCTGTGGTTCAGGCATGTATTCTTAGCATTCAGGAGGCTGAGATCTGGAGGAAGGCAGTTTGAAGCCAGCGTGAGCTGAAAAGTTTGAAATACTCAGTTTCCAAAATAAACAACAAGCAAGGCTGGAGGCATAGTTCAAGTAGTAGAGGACCAGCTAGGCAAGCAAAGAAGCTGAACAAGTCTCTTAATCTACACCTCTCCACTTCAAAATGTGCAGCTCAGCCATATATTATCAGTATGACTTTGCATTAATTACTTCTATAAGTGCCAGTTTTTTATTATAAGAAGAATATGATTTATTGAATTGGAACCCCTTTGTACAACTAGTGAAAATTAAAATAAAAAGTGAAAAAAAAGAAAAGAAAATTCAGGGAGGAGGGCTACTCATTTAGATCAAATGAATGGTGCATCTGATAACATGATTCACATTGAACACTATCTTTATCTTTGGGTCTTATAGAAATAGGAACACTTGGAGAAGAAATAAATTATAAGACGTATAAATTTTGGTGCTTTTACTAAGTTGATCAAAGTAAGTTTATATAGTAAATTGCCTTTTAAGATAAAAGAGACTACAAATATTTTTACCTTATGGGCTATAAATGCATGGATTACTAAAGGTTAATAGCACATGTAAAGATCATTGACTTTTAAACACATTTCTACTAGACTGTTTGCTGTTAGGTTGAAGGAAAACTGTCCAGTGGGTTTGTAGGAAGTTGAATTTTATTTTTTGAGTGTTAAGAGGGGAATTTAGTTTTCTCTCCCCATTCCTCTTTTTCTCTTCCTCTTCTTTTTGTTTCTCTTTCTCTGTTTCTCACTCCCTCTCTCTTTTTCTCTCTCTTCTCTCTCTTTAATTTAAAAACAAACTTAACCATTGTATTTCTTTAAAGTAATAGCACTGGTTCAGAAATGTCATATGTTCATTGTGACATATTCCTGTCAGTGCATATTCTTGTAATGTGCTATATTCATTGACTAAATTTGTTTAGCCTATTAGAAAAACAATGCACATTAACTGTGCAACATAGGTCTTGGGCCTTGAGTCATTTAAAACCAAAATTAAACTGACATAAAACCTGTGTCAACCATGGGCATACTTGAACTAGAGGACAATTAAATAGTTTTCTCCTCTGTATGCTCAGCCCTTGACAATCGTTAAGAATTTAACCCTTGTGGGATGTGGTCGGCAAATGGTGACTCTTGAAGGTAATGTCAGTTCAAAGCATTTTCTATGGATGTCTGTTTAAGTAATTAGTTATTCAATTATTTATTCATTAGCCACAAAGACAGACCTTCTCCTAGATATATATGGAAAATTGAATTTTATTTTTGTTTTCTTCCTCTTGCCTGGTTATAGACATTAGCAATGTGAAATATTTGCTTGGGCTATCTTATTTAGATAGATAATGTTTGAAGAGCCAAATCTAGAGAACTAGAGCATGGGGACAACTTCTGAGTAATAAACATAATGGTTATGGTCATAAAATTGTGACTTGTATTGTTTTTATTTTTAATTGTCACCTATATGGATGGGATGCAGTGTGATGTTTTAGTATACGTACACATTGTGTATGATTAGATCAGAGCGATTAGCATGTTCTTCATCTCAAGCATTGATCATTTCCTTGTAGTAAGACATTCAGTGACCTCCCTTCTAGCTTTTTCAAAGATGTCTACAAAATATTGCCCTTAGCTCTTTTGACACAGGAAGAATGATGGGAATGTTTCACAACCCCACACTTTCCAGAACATTCCTTATTTCCTTTTTATGCCATTAACTATAGATAGTTGTACTTTGCCAAGGCATGATTTATTTATTGAGTTGAACAGACTTTCTAATTTAGGATTTCAGCCTTTTATATTCACATTTTGGATTAAAGGTGTATATGAAAAATGTCACATTACAGATCTATTTAAGAGAGAACCTTAATTATTCATGAGGATAGTCAGATTTGTTACCTTCTTTGTCAAGGCTAGAGTGCTACCACTTGAGCCACATCACCATTTCTGGCTTTTCTATGTTTGTGGTACTGAGGAATTGAACCTGTGGCTTTGTGCATGCTAGGTAAGCACTCTACCACTAAGCCAAACTCCCGGCCCTCCAAGATATTTTTGTTTAATCAGTCTGGATTGTTCTCAGAACAATTTGGTACTAAACTAAATTGGAAAAGCTTTTACACTGTCTAGTACCTAGATGGGGAAGTTGGTGTTTTGAATTGGATATTTTATTTCCTAACTATGAGTCCATCTCTCGAGATGTAGAAAGACCAAGCTCTGGTCCTAGTGTTAGAAATAAGGGATTCTGGTTATTCTTTCTTAGATATTTTCTAGTCTATACTCTTATTTTATAGATTAAAGAACGCGATATATGGCAAATATATATAGCTGGGTTAGCTTCCCTGGCATTTCTCACTGAAGCTATTACTGTATGCTCAGAGCCTTCCAGCCCCAGTTAGTGTGTAGCATTCACGTAGGTCCCCTTGTTATCAGCCTTGGACTACTGTGGCCATATTGTTGGAGCTCAGTACCTACTGACTGAGCTAGTGAATGCAGCTATTAGGTGAGGGGTATGGCTCACATATTTACTTATTCCTTGGAACTTAGTATAGCTCACCTTCTTACATTTGTCATGCTAAAATTTTATTCTACTCTTTGGTGCTCTTATTTCTTTGATAAAGACTTTCCAAAAAAATTGTTTTCAATTTTTTTTTGCCCGTCTTGGGCAAAACAAAAAAAAAATTAGGCACATTTTTGTTCAAGGCTAGCTCCCTGCCACTTGAACCACAGCACCATTTCCAGCTTTTTTATCGGAGTATGTGGTATCGAGGAATTGAACCCAGGGCTTCATGCATGCTAGGGCCCTGGAGGCTGGGCCCAGCTTCAGGTCTTACTGCTTTGGGATTCAGGATTGGAAGCAGGAAAGCCAATGTGTTGATCCAATGTGCTCAGCACCAGAGAAGGAATTCAGCAGGAACCTGGTAAGAAATGGTAGGATCACAGATCAGAAAGCAAAGCAATTTGGAGATGTTCTAGAAATTAAATGTGTACAAACAACATGTCCTTGGGTGGCAGTGGTAATCTAGATGAAGTGTGTGCTTGAGAGGCGTCAGGAAGTAGAATCAATAGGATGTGTTGACTGAAAGCACTAGAGAGCATTTGGGGTCTTTTCAGTAGGTTATTCTACTTCAGAGTTCTCAGAAAGTCTGTGACAAAGTTTTGAATCATGTACGTGTAGTACTTTCTGGTGTTCTCCTCTCTTTGTGGTGGTATTGGCGAGATGATTGTATCATTAGCCTATCTGGCAATCTATATTTATTTCCATTGTTAATTAAGTTTAATTCCATCACCAGCAAAGTTGAGTGAACTCAGAAATATTCTTCAGTTGTTATATTCGAGGAATGTCATAATCAGAAATAAATTGCCTCATGCTTATCCTGGCTGCTCAGGGGGCTGAGATCTGAGGACTGTGGCTTGAAACCAGCCTAGGCAGAAAAGTCTGTGAGATTCCCATCCCCAGTTACCCCCCAGTAGCAGGAAGTGGAACTGTGGCTCAAGTGATAGGACACTAACTTTGAACACAAAAGTTCAGGGACAACACTTAAGTCCCAGAACTGGCATAAAAACAAATAAAGAAAGAAATATTACAAGGATAAATAAATGTATTCTTTTATAGTCTCCTTTACTTCTTCTTTACTATTCTTGACAAAGTTAACTCAGATAAAACTTCCAAAACAGTTAAGTTAGAATTTTTAAAACAAATGCTTTTTGGGGGGTCTTAAGTATTTAGAGTTTCCTCTCTCTCTCTCTCTCTCTCTCTCTCTCTCTCTCTCTCTCTCTCTCTCTCTCTCTCTCTCTCTCTCTCTCTTCAAATTGAATAAAATTCCCAAGGACTAACTTCAGAGAATGTTTGGGGTAGCTAGCTTAATTGTTCAGACTGAATTTTAAGAATTTTTTCATTACATCTTTTGAAGTTTTTTTTTTTTAATTGCCTTGGGAAGGGGAAAAATCCATTCTGTTTTTCCTTTCCTCCCAGAATTAGGCTAAGAGAAACTTCCCATCCCATTTGCTTGGTCGGTAGGAGACAGCAAAGGAAGGCCCAGAGCAGTGGAATCGGAATGCTATTTTTGGCAGTGAGGAAGAGTTCAGTGTGTATGTAGTGTTTCATGAGTGTCACATTCTAATTGGAAAAGCCTTGGTGTGTTTAAGGCTTTACTTCATCTCCCCAGTTTTCTTCCTTCTTTCATTTAGAAAAGTGTAAGATTTTCATTTTGGCAGATCATCTCTCTCGCTATGGGTATTGGTTTATAGAATTTCAATGCTTTGGAGCATATGAATGGAGTATATAGGTACAATTAGTATCTAGAAAAGGAAAACAAATATGTTTTAGGATTATGAGAGAATAGGAATATAATTTTAAAAGATCATGTTAGCAGGCCGGGAGTTTGGCCTAGTGGTAGAGTGCTTGTCTAGCATGCATGAAGCCCTGGGTTTGAGTCCTTGGTTACCACATACACAGAAAAAGTTGCAAGTGGTGCTATGGCTCAAGTGGTAGAGTGCTAGCCCTGAGAACACTCAAGGACAGAGTACAGACCCTGAGATCAAGCCCCAGGACTGGTTAAAAAAAAGATCATATTAGGTTTCCCATACATATTGAACTCCTTTGTTCAATTACTTAAAGATAATAAAATACAGTTTTTTTTAAAAAGAAAGTATTAAGGCTTCTGATCAGTAATCTCAGCTCTGAACATGAATTTCAGCAAAGAAAATTAAACCATATGCCAAGGTGCAGAAGTTGACAGAGGCCCTTTCTACTAGAATATTGACCAGTCTGTGGTAATCATATCTGGAGACTGGAAATACATCAAATGTCCCTTGAAGGAGAACCAGCTACAGAATTACAGCAGGATAGGATTCTTATCTAAAATGACATCATAGCTTACAGGCCTTTAATTCTGGTAGAGGTGTTATTTCACTTGGAAAGGAAGGTGGCTACAGCTGTTTTAGGATATAGAGTGAATTTTGTCTTTTTAAAGCCCTGTTTTATATATTAATATATGCTGATATATTAATAAGTAAATGTGGATACTAATATATAAACTCAGTTTGAACTCCAGGCTTCATGTTCTCATTTAGCTTTCTTGTTCACACTGAGGGGAGCTATACCCTTTGAGCTATGTCTTTTTGATGGTTATTTTGGAGATGGAGTTCATGAACTTTATACTTGGAGTTGTTTTTGATCCTTCTGATCTCAGATACCTAGGTAGTGGCTAATATGAGCCCCTTGTGCCCAGTGATTTGGTCTTTTTTTGCCAGTCCTGGGGCTTGAACTCAGGGCCTGACCTCTGTCCTTGGACTTTCTCAAGGCTAGAGCTCTACCACTTGAGCCACAGCATCACTTCTGGCTTTTTCTATGTGGTCCTGAGGAATCAAACCTGGGTTTTTGTGCATGCTAGGCAAGCACCCTACCACTAGGCCAAACTACCAGCCCCAATTTTGTCATTTTTAAATAACATTTTTGCTTTATTTGTTAAATATACTGATTATGTGGCTTCTCTCAAAAGCTGTCTTTCCCACTGATCATTCTTTTCTGTATCTCTGCTTACATCTGAGATCATTTTCTTTTGTCTGAAGAATTTCCCTTAGTACAAAACTCTACTGAAGATAAATTTTCTCTGTATTTGTCTAAAATGTCTTTGTTTCATCTTCAGGCTTTGTATTCTGTGGACTTCTGGACTGTCAGTTCCTTCTTGCCACACTTTGATGATGCTCCTTTTTCTTGGCACCAATTGTTTTGGGAGACAGGAATGGATTGCGGATTTAAGTTAGCTGTGAGTTTACTGTTGCTCTTTTAAATATAAGCTGTTCTTTTTTTCCTGTGGTTGAAAGGGAAAGTGAAAGTTTTTACTTTAGTGTGGAATTTTACTATGAGTCATGGTTTTGTTTTCGAATTTATTTTCCTTTGAGCTGAAAGCTCTTTTGCTTTGGTTAGTACTTGAAAATGCCTCAGCCACTAGCTCCTAACTATTGTTTATGCCTAGTTTCTTCTGTCTTCTTGGTGTTCTTCTTTTATTATGATGTTCTCTTTCCTTTCTGGATTTCAAATGTGTTTTTTTCTGTTTTTACTATATTTGTTGTTTTGTGCTCCAATGTGGATATTGTGTATGGATTTTTCTACAGATTAGATAATCTGGTTTAATCTGGCTCCTTGGAATTTACAGGCTTTGTTATTGCTTTTTTAACTTGTAAAATTTCCATTTAATTCTTCTTTATGGCTTCCAGGTTCTTGTCAAACTTCTCTGTTTTGTCATTTAATTTATTAACCACATAAATCATAAAGTCCATATGTGATACTTCAAAATCTTTATTTGTTTATCTCAACAATTTCTACTTTCTGGTTGATTTCTGGACATTGTTTATACAACTATTCTTGCAGAGATAAGAGGACCATCTTATTCCTCAAAATGATTTAATTTTTGTTTTTAATGCTGGGCAGCTAAAATAGATTTCCTTAACAAAACAAGATATTATATATCATTTGAGTTTAGTTTTTCTTAGGGATAACTCATCTCTACTCCTTGTAGGAAGTCCTCTGATTCTAAATAAAACCCTGGGTGTCCATTCAGACCCCTCTCTCCTCCATGGTGAACTCTGCTTTGTGCTTTCTATTCCTTCAGCTCCATAGAAGTGCTGCAAACTGTCCAGGTCTTAGTTATGTCTTTTGCTTAAGAAATTGGCATCAAGATTATAATTTTCCTACAAAGAAAGGAAGGAAACTGGGAATGTCCTTGGCAGGAAAAGTAGCTTCAGTTGATGAACTCACAGTCTTAGTCTTCTTTCTCTCAGCTCTTGAGAATTAATGTTTACTATCATGATGCTTCTCCACTGCCTTCAAAGTATTTTTTAGTCTTTCTAGTTGCTCTCAGTAGCAAGGCTATTCTAAACAATCTAGTTAGTTATTGGCAATAATAGAACCTCAAATCATTGGCTTTGAAAGAAGATGAATTTGTCTATACAAAGTAGTTTGCTTATAAATGCTCTAGTAAAGATATTTCCAGGGTATCTTATTGGTTTTGGGTGGTAGTAGTAGAGATGAAGAAGCAAAAGGCAAACTTCAGTACATTATAAAACACAAAAGACATGTGATTCAATTGAGGACCAGAAAGAAGGCTCAGAGGTTAATTGCCAGGGTTTTTAAGTATGGTAAGTAGCAAGAGAATGCCACTGGAGTATAATGTCACCATAGACACAGAATGAAATTTATTCACCTGCCTGAATTCTATCAAGCTTTCCAAGAGGGACTACATCTAGGTAAACAACCCTGATGTGAGAGGGACCTTACCAGAAGAAAGCTTACCTGGCTCCAGAGACCTTTCCAGTCTACAGACATTCAGGAAGTAACCATCTGCCTGTTAGTATGATGTTTCTGAATGCTTCTTGTATTAGCTTTATAGGGTGCTGTAAGAAGTCACCACAATCTGTGGCTTGTCGTACTCAAAATTTATTCTCCTGGTCCTGAGAATTTGATGTATGAAGTCAAGATATTGGCAGGGCCACTCTCTTTCTCTCTGAAAATTTTAGGTAGGATGCGTCTATCTCTTCCTTCCTTTTTGTGGCTCTAGGGAATCCTCAGGGTTCCCTTTCCTTTAAAATATCTTTGTTTCCTTTTAAAAATTAATCGTTTAATTCCAAGAATAAAAGCATAAAGTTGAGGGGAAAAATCTTACTTATCCTTACTACATAAATATAATGAATATTTTGGTCCATTTCCCCTAGTCTTTGTATTAGTGGTATGTCAGCCTAGTGGACAATCATATAGTAAGTAGTTATTTATTGTTTTTACTGTTATGGTTGTGTTTTTGTGCTGGTAGTAAGGCTTAAACTCAGGGCCTGTGCATGGTCCTTTAGCTTTTTTGCTCATGGTTGTCTCTCTACCACTTGAGCCACAGCTCCATTTTTGGCTTTTTGGTGATTAACTGGAAATAAGAGTCTTATGGACTTTCTTACCCAGGATCACTTCAAAACCACAATCCTCAGATTTTGGATTCCCGAGTAGCTACGATCATGGGTGTGAACTACAGTGCTTGATTAAGTAGTAGATCTGTACCAGATGATACGTTGTGATCATCATCAGTTTAAAAGATTGCATGACATTTTATGAAGTAGATAATGTGCTATGATTTACTTATTTAGCTTCATGCTTGGTCTTAATAGGAAGATTTAAAACTCAGTGGTCATAAGGCATGCACGGGCTCACAACTCTTAGTCTAGTATTTCTGACAAGTTTGGCATCAACTTCTACATACCTGGACTCACCTAACCTGAGTTTTTGGACCAGTTCCGCATCTTAAAGGACAGAAGAAAAGTGAGAGATTCCTATGAGCAAGGCCTATATTTCCTTCGATTTCTGTCATTCAACCACAGCCCCATCCTGGTGTCTGATCAGTTATGCAAGGCTGCCACCCTTATCCTAAGAGCTTGGTTGGTGCCAGGATATTCAGACATTCTTAGCTTGGAACCTTCCCAATCCATTTGCTATTTTATCCTCTTATTTGTTTTTCTTTAGCAACTACCTAAATATGAATAACATTTCAGCCTCATTCCACGTCCAACAGCGTTTCACTTGCCTGTAACCACCTCTGCCTACAATTTAACCATGGGGCTGCTGCTTATATTTTTAAGTGTAATACAAAAGCACAGCTCTGAGAAGCAGCCAAGTTCTGCAAGCCAAGTTCGAAGAATAAAACTTTAAAACAGCACTTCTGTCACATACTTGAGAGGGGAGGCCGGCTTTGCTATAAATAAAGCCACATTCCATTTCTATCATCCTTTGCAGGCCTCTCGGGTAATGCTTTTTGTATGTGACTGCAGTGCTCTGTGACTGCCTACTCACCCCTTTCAACCTTCCATCGTATGTCTCTCTCTTAGGTCGATGTGTGGTGGTTTTAGACTTTAGGGAGGAAGAGTGATTTAGTGGTGATGATATCCAATGACAGCCTTAGACACTATGCATTCTCCTTATCTGTCCTAAGTTCAGCAGCCTGCAGGTATGAGTCTCTTGGAGCTGCTGTAACAAATTGCCACCGGTGTGGTGGCTTAAAATAAGTGTAGAGTCTGGGAGGGTAGAAGTCTGACATGCTTTGCCAGCACAACATGCCCTCTATAGGCTCTGGGGGCGGGGTGGGGAGTCTGGTTCTTTTCTTTTCTTTCTTTTTTTTTTTTTTTTGCCAGTCCTGAGGTCAGGGCCTGAGCACTGTCCTTGGACTTCTCAAGGCTTCTCTACTGCTTGAGCCTCAGCACCACTTCCAGCTTTTTTCTATGTATGTGGTACCGAGGAATTGAACCTGGGTCTTCATGCATGCTAGGCAAGCACTTTAACCACTAGGCCAAACTCCCGGCCCCAGTTCTTTTCTTTTCTTTTTTTTTTTCATTTATTTTTTTATTGTAATGAATAGAAGGGTTACATTATATTCATCAGATAGACAGTGCATTGTTTCACATACATTGATACCCTTTCTCGTGCCTTGGTCTGCTTCTTTTCTTTTCCCAGCTTCTACTAGCTGCTTGTATTCCCCAACAGATGGCCCCTTAGCCAGCCATCCTTACTGCCTGTAGTCACATCGCCCCTGACTCTGCCCTCCTGCCTCCCTCTTATAGGACCCCTGTGATTGCATGGAGATCACCAGTCTAGGATGATCTCCCCATCTCATCACTCTTGTGAAGTCCCTTTTGCCATAGAAGGCAACACCTCACAGTGTTTGAGGTACGTCAATGCTCTAGCATTCACATCAGGATGTGGATGTCTTTGGCAGGCTTTATGCTACCAAACACACACAGTATGTCTTCCAGTGAAAAAGCAGTTTGAAATAGTTACCTTTTTATTTTTCTTTTAGAGAGGGAAAAACATTTTAAATTTCCTTCCTGTATCTGTCATGGAAGATAAAGGACAAATTAAGTTCAGTATGTTGGGAAGGAAAAGGGAAACATTTCACAGACTGGAAATGAGGAGACACTCAGTGCTCAAGGCACAAACAAGCCCATGACACCAAGGACAAATGACTAAGCTGGTGAATTCACAGTGATTTCCTCCCAGGACTAGGTCTTCGATCATTTTTTTTTCACTGTTTAAACACATATAAAAAATGAATGCGGCTAACATCTATCAATGAGTTAATTACCTTTTCTTGTGGCTGGCCAGGCAGTGCAGTTGATATCACGTTTTGCCAATGACGATAAGAACTCATGGTGATGGCACAAGCCTTGGGTTGACAGACATGTGCTAGTAGCCTACTGGTTCTAAGGAGTGGCCCACTAAACTGTACAAACAATAGTGACACTACCAAGGGACAGAGCATGACCCTGGCTTTCCACATGACTTGAGGCAGATGGGCTCCCTCGAGGAGCTAGCCAAGGAAACAGATGATAAAACCCTCACTGTAAATGAATGAGCAGGCAGCAGGCTTCTCCTTCCTTACCTGAGTTATGGATATCATTAAACTGAGTTATGGATATCACTGCCTAGCTGGGAAGGAAGGAGAGGTTGGGAGTTGAAACAAAAAAATGTGTGGCCAGTGACATGTGACCACTTGGGGACCATGATTAGTTTCCTGTCCCCAGGCCAGAATAGTAGCCCTCAAGCTCAGAATGTGTTCTCCATTTTGAAAACGGGGGTGGAGGGAAGAAGAGAAGCAATACTTCATGATGTGTGAAAATCCTGCAAAATTCAAATTTCCCTGTATGTGCATCAAGTTTTCTTCGAACATAGCGGTACCATTTGTTTATGAATTATCTGTGGCTTTTCAACCTACCAAGGAGCTGAAGTTGATGACAGCCACTGGCCATGTGAGGAGCAGGACCTAAAATATTTACTAATGTGTTTTTCACAGAGAACTTTGCAGCCTCTGTTTTGGGGGATTTGGAAGATATGGAAAGAACATCTGCAAAAAAAAATGTCCATATAGGGACCATGTTTCCAGTGGTGATGAGACCCGGGTGATTCCCATGGAGCTGGTACTGATTTATTGCTAGGACCCCATGCAGGGCTAACTGGCAGACGAGTAGAAGAGATCATTGAGAAGCAAGAGCATATGTCAGAGGCCATAAATAATGCCCAAGTCATGCCATTCCTTCCCTAGGCAGCAGGAATCCCTCAGTCATTAGGATTGCCACACTGTTTATTGAAATGGCTCATGTTAAGCAAAATTTTACTGCAGAAGAAGCTGCTTCCAGGGTACCAAATGCTGGGTCTGGCCCCAGTTTCTGCTTTATAGCTGGAGTTGCACCACCCACCAACCCCATGAACCTCTCTCTCTCTTCCACATGCTGCTTGGGGCAATCCTCCCCACCATGCTTTCCTCCTTCCAAATCCCAAATGCCTGACGGAGCTGCAGGATGATATGGTATGTGGTTCTCTTCCCACCTTCTAACTGTAGACACAGCTCTACTCACCCCGCTGACACCCGCCTTGCCACTGGGGTACTGTGACTGTGTAACCATATCCTCCTCAGTTTGTAGGTGATTTAAGAACCCGTTGTGATTCCTCTTGATAAGAAAGTAAAAAATAAAAAATGTAAAAAATTATCCCTTGCCCCTCTATGCTGCATAAATACTTTTAGCACCTAATGGCAAGATGCAGTCTGCACAATGGGTTATTAGGTGGTTTTGTTGCAGATGGGAGCATCCTAGGCTGTATGTATGTATAAATCCAGAGGTACAAAAAGATCAGACACTTGCCATAGCTGATCTCTCCCTCCCTCCCTCCCTCCCTCCCTCCCTCCCTCCCTCCCTCCCTCCCTCCCTCCCTCCCTCCCTCCCTCTCTCTCTCTCTCTCTCTCTCTCTCTCTCTCTCTCTCTCTCTCTCAAAATAGTATTAGGAACTGAACTCAGGGCCGTGTGCTTGCTGGGTAAATACCATTTAAGTTACACCTCTAGATTTTTTTCTTTTGGCTTCATTTCATTTTCCAGATGAAATCTTATGTTGTTGCCCAAGGCCAGCTTTGGATTTTGATCCTCCTCCTTCGACCTTGCCTTCCTCGCACTTGAGCTTACTCCACACTATCATGCCTGGCTTTGTGACAATTTCTTCTTGATGTTTTGTGTTTGTTTTTTTTTGTTTGTTTAGTCATGGGCTTGAACTAGGCTACCAACTTACCTCTTGAGCCGCAGCACCACTTCTGATTTTCTGGCAGTTACTTGAAGATAAGAGTTTCATGGACTTTCTTTGAACCATGATCCTCAGATTTCAGCCTCCTGAGTAGCTAGGATTATAGGTGTGAGCCACTGGTGCCTAGCTCTTCTTGATGTTTTAAGAAGACCTGGTAAACCCAGGGGCATGAAGCCACTACGAGCCAGCCAGCTGAACACTCTGAAATGTTTTTTATTTAATAAGTAGGAGTGCTTTCTTAAATAATTATAAAATACAGTATAATAAATATATAAACCTGAAGCATCACAGTTTATTATCATTGAGGATTAACTCTTGTATGTAATTATCTGTGCTATGCCTTCATATGATTGGCAGCATAGCAGGTTTGTTTTCTATCCTCCTCACAACACATATGAGAAATGAATGAGCTGGGCTTGGACTGAACACGGTCACATCAATAGATGAGGAGGATTTTCACTTCTAAAATTTCCATTATAATACATGCTGTGCATATATGGTCTGTGCTGAATAAGGTGTTGTTATATAGAATAAGATCACATAACCTCATTTCCCAGTGGTATTTGTATATGGTTGGCACCAACCGGCAAGCAATAAGTGCTTGATGGACATGCTTAAATCATGTCCTGTTGCCTTTGAGATGGGATGTTGTGGCCCATGACTTCTGTTTACATTTGCTAGATTGTGTAACTCCAGGGTTCACAGATTGGTTGATGTTTCAAAGCTTCACCAAGTTACTTACCTCAGGAATTATTGATCTTGGCTGTTCTCCACAGCATGTACCAATTCTGTTATCACTTTTTCTTCCTGCTGTCTCCCTTCCCCTCATCCCATTGTTCACATTCTTATCTGTGAGAGAAGACAAAAAAAGCAGAGTAGAGTGCCAATCCATATTCCTCTCACCAATTACAATTGCCCTTTCATTTTCTTTTGCCTTTAATGTGTTATCTCTTGTGTCCCAATGAAAGAGCTCCTTTCTTTCTTAGTTTCTTTCTTCCAGTTTTTTCTTGCTATAGAAATGGTTCGTCATTAAAAAATTTTAAATTCTGGGCCGGGAGTTTGGCCTAATGGTAGAGTGCTTGCCTAGCATGCACAAAGACCCAGGTTTGATTCCTCAGTACCACATACATAGAAAAAAGCCAGAAGTGGTGCTGAGGCTCAAGTGGTAGAGCTCTGGCCTGGAGAAAATCCAAAGGACAGTGCTCAGGCCCTGAGCTCAAGCCCAGGACTGACCAAAAAATTTTTAAGTTCTAAACTCAGAAAAGAAAAATAAAATGTGTAACTATCCTCACTCAGAATGATGTTACCTTTTGGCAAATGTACTTCCAGTTTTTGTATGTCTATAATTGAACAAAACAGAGTAATACTTAATTTTGGGGGAACTTCATTCAATAGATGGAGATCATTTTTTCATGATAGCTGTTGTTCTTCTAGATCAAGGATTGGATTTTTTTTTCTTTTCTGTAAAGGACCAGAGAATAACTAATTTAGATTTTGTGAGACATAATGTATTATTTCAAATATGCAACTCTGCCATTGTGATGAAAAAGGAACTGCAGACAGTATGTAAATGGATAGACATAACTTTTCCCCAATAAAACTTCATATATAAAAACAAATGGTAATCCCGACACTGGTGGTTCATGCCTATAATCCTAGCTATATAAGAAGCTGAGATCTAAAGATGGTAGTTTGGGATTCTTATCTCTGATTAACCACCAGACAACCTTAAGTGGAGCTGTAGCATAAAGTGGTGGAGCACTAGCCTTTGGCAAAATAGCTCAAGGATACTGTCCAGGCTCTGAGTTGAAACCCCATGATTGACAAAATAAATAAATAAATAAATAACCAGAACAAATGATGGACCAGGTTTGCTCAGCTTGCCTATTTTCCTAACTAATTAGAGCTAATAATTTGATTCCATACTCTGGTCTTGGTGCATTGCCTTGCTTGTCTTACATTCTCCATTATTCCTCCAAATAGGCCATTCCACTTTACAGTGATAGAAACTGAGATAAAAAACAGGCAGATAATTAACTGACCTGAGGTTTGTTGGCTAGGAAGTAAGTTAAAAGTCAAGTTTGAGTTTTAGAAACCATACCTCAAGTGCTCATTGTATTTTTGTCTGTGTTGGTGCATGTTGGCATAGAGACAGAATAATATGTGCATGTTCAGGCTTTGACATGGGTTTCTTGGGTGACAGATATAGCCATCTTATTTCTCAGAATGATGTAATAGGGCTCTTATACCCTTCTCTGTAATGAAGAGTCTTTGCTAATTTAGTAGATGCAACAAGTTTTAAAAATTGCATTACTACTCAGGGGGCCAGGAGTTTGGCCTAGTGGTAAAGTGCTTGCCTAGCATGCACGAATACCCAGGTTCGATTCCTCGGTACCACGTACTTAGAAAAAGCCAGAAGTGGTGCTAAGGCTTGAGTGGTAGAGCTCTAGCCTTGAGAAAAATCCAAGGACAGTGCTCAGGCCCTGAGCTTAAGCCCAGGACTGGCAAAAAAAAGAAAAAAAGAAAAAAAATTGTATTACTACTCAGGAGGCTGAGATATGAGGATCAAAGTTCAAAGCCAATCAAAGTAAAATGTCATATCTCCAATTAACCACCACAAAGCCAGACATGAAGCTGTGGCTCAAGTGGTAGAGTGCGAGCCTAAAATGAAACAAACCTAAGCAATAGTACCTAGGCCCTTACTTCAAGCCCTGGTAAAATTAAGAAAAAGAAGAGAAAAAAAAAAAGAACGATTTTGAAACCTGTACTGTAACTCATACCTGTAAATCCCAGCATTCAGAAGACAGAGCAGAAAGATTATGAGTTTGAGACCAGCCTGGCCTACACACTAGAATCTGTGTCAGAATAAATGAGATTAATCACATTTTTTCTCCATTATCCTGTAGAAATGTTTGTCTTTTCTATGGATTTGTTGAAACCTTTCATACAAGCGAATTTCCATGAGATTTAAGTTGGTGCTGCATTAGTTGTTATAAAAATGGTCCCTTTCCTGTAAAAAGATGTTACTTTCGCAATCACAGAGAATTAAGCAGAAGTGATTTTGATTTTAACCCATTTTATTTTTTAGGAAGTCCTGATACTGTAAGATGGAACCTAATTCTGTGGTGGAACTTGCCTTCTTAAGCCACTGGAATTCATATTCCTGAATTGGAACTGTGAGTTCCCTGTAGCCATGGAAACACATCTTAGCTGCCATAAGCAGCACACATCTTGACTAAATATTTTTTTAGAGAGTAGCTTGTAGATGAAATTTATTATCTAATGTATTCATGAAGTCTAGATGAATCAAAGAATGGCAGACCTGTAGTTTTATACCCGTAGCAACAACAAAAATGGGGGAAAAGATCAGTTACTAACTACAGATTACTTACTGTGCCCTAGTCATCTAGCCATAGTGCTTTATATTATTTCATTTGGTCATCACAGTGATCCCATGCTTGATAGTGTGATTACATCTAGTGTGTATGTGAGGAAGCTGCTGTAACATAAAGAAGCTGGTGGCCTGTCTTGGGCTGTACGGCTCCCACACTATGGAGCATGCTATCTGAATCTTGCAGGCTCATTGTAGAATGGACTTTGGGTCCTATGCTCCATTCCATAGTAATGACATGTATGACCACGTGTGACAAATCTTGACAATAAAAAGCTGGGAGTTTTTTTTTTCCACTGAAAACCAATGGGTCCCAATGAGTCTGACCCAGGATTTTGTGATTCAAACATTTTTTTCAAGGAGTAGAGTTATGATGCTGATGGGATTCCAGGAGCCCAGAAGGTAGCGGCCCTGTTAAAGCTGATATTGAGCTAATCTTGAGGATAGTCAAAAGGAGAGAAGGGCACTGATGGGAAAACATAGAGTGTTAAGGCATCTGTCTTAGATACTCGGAGAGAAGCACTATTTAATTGGCCACTTAAATCACTCCTTGTTGCTTAAGAATTTACATCTCAACTCCATCCTGCCAACTAAGGGGTCTTTTTAACATATTTAATATTTTGTTCTCTTTAAGTAGTTGTACAAAGGGATTTTAATTCCGTATGTCAGTTTATGACTACCATGTATCTTGATCAGTGTCACCTTTCTTCTTGATCTCTTCAACCCCACCCAACAGGAAGTTCCTGCTTCCATGTTCATGTATTTCATATTTTGACTGTTTACTCACCTTTCCTAACTAATGATTTTAGGCACTGACCTCAAACTGCAGTTTGTTTTTTTTCCTCATAGGACTCCACAATACACATGAGATTCTCTTGGTACACAGACTTGATCCAGAAATACCTTATGCTTTTCCTCTTCTCGCTTTTGTTTAAACTATTCTGTCTGCTTAGAACGTCTCCATCACTCGGTGTTACCTCTCCATCTGTCAGAATTCTATGTCCCCCTCAATTCTGCGGTCAGATACCAACCAAGCATCAATTTCGAATTCTTTTTTACAGGCAAAAGTGAATTCTCTCCTTCATTTGACTCCCTATATCATTTATACTGTTCTTAAGTCAATTACAACCTACTTATTTCTAGGATGTATCTATATCTATATCTATATCTATATACCCGTATCTATCTATCTGTCTATGTGTGTGTGTGTGTGTACGTGTGTACACACATATCTTTCTTTTTCCTGGTCCTTTGGAAGGTCCTGAGAACTAAGATCAAATTCATTTTTGTAGTCCCTGTAGGATTAGCATGATTGCTTGATTATAGCAGCTTTTCAAAGGTACGTCACAACACACCTTAATTCTGTGTTTAGGTTTTCTCTCTCTAGATGGAATGAAAGCACTGTTTAGAGTCTTGTTGGGGTTGGAGTGTTGTGTCCTCTTGACAGGGAATTTTCTGATATTGCTTGGGGTGGATGGACCTTTCTTGGCCCTTTTGGTTGTAGCATGCCCAGGCAATGCCTACTGGTGTTTCGGTTCTACTACAGGTCTCTACTACTGTAGCTTCTTGTTCTTATCTCAGAAATTTGACCATTGGAGGGTGAGTGTGAAGAGCTTCATTCAGAAGAGAAATACTCTGCTTTGTTTTTTCTATACATTGTCCATCCTCACTCTTTCCCAGGTAGCTTTTTTCTCTGTGGCTTTGAGTCTAGTTCTTATACCCTGGGCTCTGCTCTGGTTGGCCACTCCATTTACACTTAGGTGTTTTGGAAGGTGATACTTTATCATTCAGGATTCACAACATTCCATTTTGGTTACTTCCTAACCTGTTCTTTCTGAAAATCTGCCCCCCAGGGTCATGGGAAAGTTATGGAAACTGGAAGGGGCTAGGCAGGGGCAGAGGCAAAATGTTCCAAACCAATGTCTCCTTTGCATCTGGTTTCCCCTTACTAAGCTGAGATGCTGTCCTGGGACCCTTGGTCCTAACTAATTTGCTCTTTCACTTTTGCTCTTCACACAATGAAGATGTGGTATTATTTGGAAATAGGTTGCTGCATATATTGTTGGTTGGGATGAAGTTATGCTGGTATAGGCGGGGTCCTACACCAGGGTAATTTATGTTCTTATAAACAAAAATATTTGTCAGGCACTGGTGTCTCATACTGTCATCCTAGCTACTTAGGCAACTGAGATCTGAGGATTGAAGTTCAAAGCCATCCCAGGTAGGAAATTCATGAGACTCTTATCTTCAATTAACCATTAAAAATCCAGATTCTTTTTGGGTGGTCCTAGGAAGAGGATACAAGTCTGTTATCATCACCATCTGCAGCCCTGTCCAGGTGAGAACTGAGAGCTGAGGTGGGGGCAGCCCGATCACAAAGGGACCCAGGAGTCTTCTCTATTATCTGTGCTCCTGGTGAAGGGCTTCCGCCCCACAAGGCTTTAGGTTCTCTGAGCATCTTCACCTGAAACTCTCCACTGCAACCAAGCCCGTTTTTCTTTGCCCCAACTTCCTTTTCCTCTTGAGTCCATCTCAGCTATGGTTGCCTTGCTCTCCCTCACACAATCTCTTCCTTTTCTCACCTCCAATTTAAAAACAAACTTGGATTTTGACTTTCTTTTGGATAAAAAGAAAAGCCTGATGGTACTAGGCCATGATTACTATACAGCAACAATTGGCCAGGAATGTGGGCTGCCCCCTAACCCAGAGAAGGAGTTCTTAGTCCTGTTTTGACATCACATGCCCAGGCCTGGTGGACACTGGAGGCTGGAACCCCCCTGGCAATGTGGGGCTGGGCCACAGTTCCTCCCTCTCCAGGTTCTACATAGAGGCCATGGGCTCTGGCCAGGTTTACAGGCTGGGTCCCAGCTATGGGGAGGCATCTGTGTCTCCCTGAACCTCTGTTTTCTAAACTATATATGGAGATAATGATGGTGCTTACCTCTGAGGGATGTTGTGAAAATTAAATGGTTTTATGTGTTAGGAGATTTAGAATCTGATGCATAACAGGTGCTCATAAGTGCCCGTCTCTAGTATTATGTATTCGGGAAAATCTTGTCACCCTTTCCCCACGCTGACATTGTCATAAGGGATTATCTGTTTGCTGCTCCAGATTTTCTTTTGTTTCTCTGCATATGCCTTCCATTCCACACACATTAAGAAATAGGGCAGTAGTTTACACACACAGATTCAGGGCTGGCCCTAATGGGAAACTGAGAGCAAAGCTCAGGGGATGGAACACTGCTGAGTGCTTGGGCTTCTCTTGGCTGCCATGTCCCCAGTGCTTGCCTGTCTTCTCTGTTGTTTAGATTCCAGTGACCAAGGGCACAGCTTGGCGACTGGCCTCCTGGGGCCGTCCCAGTCGCTGGAGTCTCTCTAATTAGTTACACTGTTGACCATGCAGGTATTTATCCTGCAGGCAAAGAGGGCTGCTGGGAATAGCTGTACAATGTGAAAGCCATGCACCAGTCAGGTGTTTGTTTAAAGCATGTTACCTGTGATTTGGAGCCACTGGCCAATCCCACACAAGAGAAGGCTGAGGACTACCCTGTCCCTCCATGCCATCTCCCTCCCCACACACTATGTCCCCTTATAGGTCACTGCTAAGCTGTGTTGACTCGCTCAGCTGATATTTTTGATTGACGTTTCATTAATCGATGGGGATTTGTTCAACATATGGGAAGGGACAGATCCCATTGTGGCAATATACATCGTCCTACCTATAAGGCTTGGGTGGCCAATTCTTGTGGCCCAGAGTGGGTAGAGCAGAGAATCGTAGATACTGATTCTGGGATCCTAAGAGAGGGTGGGTACCAGAGGCCATTAGGATATTGTGATTATTTGTCATCAGTCATTTAATGTCTCTATAAGACTGAGCTTTACAGGGAAGGGATCGTGACTGCCTTTTTATTGTTCTGTGTCTTGGCTCAATGGACCTTTGATGGGTAAGGGAGGTAAGTAATATCTGAGCTAAGAAGGATAAGGAGTTTGGGGAGAGGAAGGTATGTGTGGTGTGTGTGTGTGTGTGTGTGTGTGTGTGTGTGTGTGTAGGTGTAGGTGGAAGACAGGGGTCTAGGTGAGCATCAAGTGGTGATGAGGGAAGGCCAGGACAGGAGGGAACAGCACATGCTCCTTGGGGAGTGGCAGACTCCGTGCTCTATGGTACAGCAGCATGCAGCACTTCGAGGAGGAGTAGAAGAAGGCTGCAGAGTGGTAATGACAGAGTTCATAGTTCTTAAAGCAAAGGACAACAGAATCAGATTTCACGTGCAGGTTCTAAGTTGCAGGGAATGGACTGGCAAGGATAGAGCAGGAGAAGAGACTCCACTTGGTAGCCTGTGCAGCAATTTTCTTTTATTAAAAGATTTCATTGACACTGATTTTTTTTACATTGTATTTCAAATGTCCAGTTTAACAGACGATATTTAAAAATGGAATCTCTATATGCAATCCCTGGCACATAAATTTAAGAACACAATTATAATTAAGCTGAGAGTTTGTATGTCATAGATACATATCGATCTATATATCATGTCTATAAAGCATAGAATCCATCATAGATTTATATGTCTATGTAGTTATATTTATATCTCCAAGTTCATCTCAGTGACCTTGAGTATCCCAGTATTGAGTCATTGCTCTTGTACTGTTTGGATCTAATATCCACATATCAAGGAGACCATGTGCCTTTTGTTCCTTTGGTCTTGGCTTATCTCACTTAACGTGATTTGCACTAGTTTCATCTACTTCCCAGCAAATGCCATTATTTTATCTTGTCTGTTGGCTATGTGCAATTCCATTATGTATATATATATATATATACATATATATCACATTTTTTGTATCCATTCATCTGCAGTAGGGCATCTGGGTTGTTTCCATCGCTTGGCTATTGTGAATAGTGCAGAGATGAACATGGCTGAGCAGGTGTCCTTATCATATCCTGGGTTATGATGCTCAGGGTAGATGCCCAGGAGTGGTACGGCTGGGTCGTGGAAGTCTATTTTCAGTTTTTTTTTTTTCAGGAACCTCCAAACTTTGCGCAGCAGTTTTGGTGAGTGGTGGCAGCAGCTGCACAGTCAGTTACTGACACCTGAGAACAGGGAGTGTCTAGGGATGTAGAACAGCCAGGCCTTGGCAATTAACTGTCCTTGGAGAAGGAAGGAGAGGCATCTGGATGATGCACAGCCCTCAGGAGAATGGTATTTGTCATGGTTGTGATAAATAACTGGGAACGAGGAGTGGTGGAAGATGAACTCTCCCATGGACACACTGAGTTTGAGTTGCCTATGGGGATTCCTGTTGGCAGCATCACCTTGGGCAGATGAGTGGTTTGGAAAATACAAATGGACACTTGTGGGCACAGCAGACCAGGATTTGGTAACCTGGAAGTCCCTAGATGAGATTAAAAAGGCCACGAACTTCAAAAATGATTGGAACAAGGCACATATATTTTAGGGTTACATAGAGTTAGTTTTAAATTAGTGTCTATAAGAGGAAAGAATGAATGAATGAATGAGTGAAAGAAAGAGAGGGAGAGAAATGCTCCCTCAAACAAGCTATATTTTTTGTTTTTTGTTTATTTTCTCCTCCTCCTCCTCCTCCTCCTCCTCCTCCTCTTCCTCCTCCTTCTTCTTCTTCTTCTTTTTACCAGTCCTGGGCTTGACCTCAGGGTCTGAGCACTGTACTTGGACTTTCTCAAGGCGAGAGTTCTATCTACCACTTGAGCCTCAGAACCACTTCTGGCGTTTTTCTATCTTTGTGGTACCAAGGAATCGAACCTGGGTCTTCATGCATGATGGGCAAGCACTCTACCACTAGGCCAAACTCCCTGCCTCTGATTTTGTCTTTTAATGCCCATAGTGGGGCTTGAACTCGGGGCTTCATACTCTCCTAAATGCAGAGAAGTTTGGAAAAATATATATAATATATATTACATCTTTATATATATTGTACATATATATATTTATATATTGTTGGTCATGGGGCTTGAATTCTGAGCCTGGGTATTGTCCCTGAGCTCTTCAGCTCAAGGCTAGTATTCTATCACTTTGAGCCACAGCACTACTTCTGGTTTTCTGGAGGTTATTTGGAGATAAGAGTCTCATGGACTTTTGTGCCTGGGCTGGCTTTGAACCTTGATTCTCAGATCTCAGCCTCCTGTATAGCTAGGATTATGGGTATGAGCTACCAGTGCCCAGTACAAAGTATTTTTAGCATTACCACTTCTTTGTCTACATAAAAGGAAATTGAAAGCAAGCTAAAAAAGATCCCCCTACTCTCTCTCTCTCTCTCTCTCTCTCTCTCTCTCTCTCTCTCTCTCTCTCTCTCTCTCTCTCTTTTTCTCGTTTGTGACAAGATAACACATATTGAGACACTTGGCTTTGTAGCCATAAATTTTAAATCTTTGGATTAAACCAACTGGGGATTAAAAACATTGTTAGGTGTTGAATATGGAGAGGCCCTTTCCTTGTCATTATTTCCTAAACAAGCTACATGGCATTTATATGGCATGGCGTACCATAAGTTATCCAAAAGATGACTTAAAGTATAGTGAAACATGTGCATTTTCTGCATTAGGGCCTGAGCATCCTTGGACTTGGTATCTGAAGGGATCTTGGAATTATTTTCCTTTGGACATAAATGGCTGACTGTAGTTTTTGTCTTAGTAAATCATGTGGTCTTTGTTGAAACTCCCCAGCCTGATTATTGCCAGCAATACTTAGTATATAACTGAGTGAGTATAGTTGTATTCCAATAAAACTTTATTTATAAAAATGGCTAACGGACCTGATTTGGCCTAATGGCCATAGTTTGCTGAGGACTGAGATAGGCAATCAGTTTTCAATAATTACCACATGGGTCCATTTTATAGATGAGGCAATCAAAAATAGGAAATTCAATCACTTCGCAGGGATAACCTAGCCTGATTATTTTGGTTTTGAAGTTCATGTTCTTTTCAGCAATGCATGATAACCTGAGCTTCTCCCTCAAAAGGCTTGTGACCTAAAAGAGAAACTAACATCGGAGCCTCAACATTGAAGACGTTGGTAAATGCTGCAAGAATTGTGCACAGTGCTTTTGAGTCTAAGGCATGCATTTTTGACAGGAGAAACCAGAGTAAGTTTCATTAAAGAAATAGTTGGAGTTAGTTATTGAAGGAAGATATAACTTTCTTTCATCACTGAGAACAGTTTCATAAGAAATACAAATATAAACTGGGATTTTAAAAAGACCTCACCATATAAACATTTATGTAGCAAATCATATTTCTCTTCATGGCTCTGACCCTTCTTTTTTTTTTTTAGATTTTTTTAAATTGTAATTAATAGAAGGGTTACATTATAGTCACCAGATAGAAGGTGTATTTTAACAGGTAGAAATGGGCCTGGAAGGGATCAAAAGAAACTCGTCAAGTTTAGAAAAGTAGCTGGGTGGGGCGAGGGAAATGGGGACAAAAACAAGAGAAGGGGTAGCAATGTTTGTTAAGAAATGCACCTTCTATTTGGCGAATATAATGTAATCCTTCTATTAATTACAATAAAATATATTTTTAAAAAAGTAGCTGGGAATTGAACCTCATCTGAACATTGTGACCTTCTAGGGTGTTGGTGGAGATAAAAATGGATTAGGAAGAATCTTAGATGTTACGATTAAGAATCTGGACTTGAAAAGGGGAAGCAAGGACAGTTAGGAGACAGGATTATCACACACACACACACACACACACACACACACACACACATGTGTGCGCGCACACCACAGAATAATTATCTGGTGTTGCTGTACAGAATCTTTTTTTTTTTTCTTTTTGCCAGTCCTGGGGCTTGAACTCAGGGCCTGGGCACTGTACTTGGACACTTTTTACTCAAGGCTAGCACTCTGCCACTTGAGCTACAGCATCATTTTGGGCTTTTTTTCTGTGTTTAGGGAACCGAGGAATGGAACCAGGGCTCATGCATGCTAGGCAAGCACTCTATCACGAGGCCATGCTCTCAGCCCCTGTGCAATGTTTTGAGTCAGAAGATAATGGCCAAGGAGAATTCACTCAGGAAGTTGCATGTATCTTTGCATGATGGATGATGCAGAGGAAGCAGGCCTTATGAAGAAAGTGCTCAGCCATTCACAGGACTTAGAAACTTGTAAGTGTAGGTGGAATAGAAGAATGGCTTCGATAGGAAGAAATGAGAGGAATAACAATACTTGGAAAGCTAGGAGTGGGACAGGTGGTGGGTTCTATCATAGATTGGGAGTGATGAGAAGAAATGTGAATATTGAAAAGGCAGTTGGAAATGTGGGTGTGGATGGATCCTCAAGATGGAATTGGTTGGGAGCCATTATTTATAGGTGCTCAGAGCCACAGATGAGCTCAAAAGCCTGAGGAAGTGTAGATGGCGAAGGTTGCCAAGAGGAGGACCCAGGAGACATAGATTATCAAGAACCAGGAGATGACAGATGAGAGCAAAGTGGAATGCGTGCCTTTGTGGGGGCTGGTGGAGTGCCAGGATGGAATATTCTAGTAGATGAATCGAGGGGTATAGCTGTTTTTGGGTAATTGGATGGTCAGGAGAATTATGTGCTATGGGAGGGTAAGGACTACAGTTTTCAGCATCTATGAGGGGTTCTTTAGATTATTTCTCATAGCATATAAACATTATATACATGAAAAGCCTGTGCTTTCAGTATGGGTATAATATTTTGGGGACTATTTTTGACCTTTGACTCTAGATTCACCATCTACATTGTAGTGGAACTGAGAGGGAGCCCATTGCTTCTAGGAAAGGCCTCTGCATTTGGAGGTCACACCGCCTCTGGGTGGCCCCTGATTGGTGATTCATGTGTGGACATACAAAGAGTTTGATGTTAAAGCCTAAGAAGAACAAGAAGGGTTGGTTGAAATTTATATTGTTTTAACTTTTCAGCATCTCAACAGCAAAGTCATCTGGATATAGTATATCTTGATTTCTCCCCCAAAGCTTTCCTAAAAAACACTCAAGTTCTAAGAGGAATATTCCTTAGTCCTCTCTAGATTTTAGGATTTTGTTGTTGTTGTTTGTTTGCTTCTCTGTGTCTGTGGTCACTTGTTTGCATCTGTATTGATTCTACTTTTGGCTCTGCTGTGGGGGTAGGGGGGATCGGTCTTTGGCAGGTCAAGTACCAGCAGGCATAGTTGTTAATTATGAGTCCCAATCCATCCTTCATTGTGTGGAGAAAAAAAGTGCCTAGTTCCAAAATTTCAAAAGTCACTCCTGTGGGGTTAGGAAGTTCGTGTGTTATTTATTGACCCCAACAGAATTCTTTAAAAATTCATCTAATTGTTGTGCAGCACTGTAAAAATTTAGCTCTTTCCTGAGACTTTTTTTAGAACACAGAACAGAACAAAAATGAAGTGTGACTAAACCCCATAAGGAAGTAAATATTTTACATCGGTACTTTCTACGATAATAAATAAAATCAGTATCAACACATACATCCTAACACTACAAACACAACAGCACAACTCAACAAAATGAAAAGCTCAACACTAGCGTTTCAGGTAGGAACAGGTTTACCAATCTAAACCAAAGACACATTGTAACTAGTAAATTTTTTCATACTTTGATTTGTCATTTCTGTGGTCTTCCTTGAATTATGATTACAAGAAGTATCTCCAATGAATGTTTTCTTCTAGTGGAAATCTCTCCCTCAGTCTCACAGTTAAACAGTTACATTCCTACTAAATGACCCTAAGTCAGATTCTGGGGAGCTCTTTGGAGATTAGATGTGTTGCTTCTGCAAATAATACCAAAAATCTAAATAGTAACAAAAGGATACTCCTTCAGGCATGTCAGAGCTTAAGTCTTTAGAATGTTCCCATGTATATTAATCTCCTTTGACCTCACAATAGGCTGTAGGTAACCCAGAAATTATCTCAGAAATCCGTGTTGCAAATAAACAAATTAGGATTCAGAGAGGCCAATGAATTGGCCTTGGATCACTTAGTAACAGATTCCAGGTTGAAGGTCAGACTTTTCAGCTCCAAATGTGTCAGCTTCTCAATTTGTCTTTGGGTGGCATTTTTTTTTTACATTAGTGTTGTTTTGCTTTTTGTTTTATTTATTTTTTCATTCTTAAGCCCTGCAATGTCTAGGGCTTATATAATACCATGTTGTTTTCTAGAAATGCATTGATTGTGGAGGGCCCAGAGGCAGAAACCACAGACCTTAAGTGACAGTTGCCCTTATCGGAGGTTTGGCCCTTATTGAATGGAGGTCTCTTGTTAGGGGAAAAGATGCATGGAGGCAAGTGGCCTGCCAACTTCTCAAAAAAAAAAAAAAAAAAGGAAACTCCTGAGCTCCCATCATGGAGAATAATGATGATGCTGGAAGGACTTGCCAAAGGAAAGTGCTTCCCAATCCTGGGATCATGTGAGTGGAGGTGATTTTGCTTGGTGTCCTGTGGACACTGCTGCCTTGGATACAAGCAACTGGCCCTCCACACCTGTAGATTTTTGCATCTGAGAAGTCAACCACCTTCAGATGAAGCATATTATAGATGTTCAGGCTTTCTTCCTTGTGCTTCCCCTTCTACCCCCCACAAGCAGTGTACTATCAGAACTATATTCATTGTGTTGACATTATACTGAATCTTACAAGTAATGGAGATATGTATGCCTCCTTCTGTGCAAATTCTATGCCATCTTAAAGAAGGGACTTGAGCTTCTGTAGAGTTGGGCCTTCAGTGGTAGGGCCCTGGACCCATTCGTTTCATCCATTGATACTAAAGGATGGCTGTAATTTTTTTTTAAATAAATGACCTCGTTTGCTCTTTTCAGAAAAATCAGTGTCATCTGGACATGGTGGCTTTCTGTACTTGTAAACATGTACTTTACTTACATCGAGCTCTTGTATTCCAGCAAAATGGAGCTTAATGACGTTGCCAATATCTTAGCCCTCAAGTAGTCTTTAAATATTCTTCACCCTGGAAGCTGGCCCAACAAATAGCTTGTTCCTTTCCCTATACCACTCAGCATATAAATCCTGAGTTCCTGCTGACCAAAGATAACATAAAGTACAAATCAATAAGCATTTTGTTTCTGTAATTTGGGGGAATGGGCTGAGGAGTGAAGGAGAATTCCTTAATGAGGGTTCAAAAACACCCTCATTATTGTATGGATTAAGAGAGCTACACTACAGTTTGATTCATTTCCTGAGCACTGTGTCATTATACTACACTGAAAAGTTTTGTCAGATTGCTTTCTTGAGATATAATTCACATACCATACAACTCTCCCATGTTAAAAGTATATGAGTCAATGGGGTGGTTTTTGTATATTATTAATTTAAAAATGATTGTAAAATATTAAAAAGTGATGTTCTGATCATTTTAATGCAGTGGCATTAGTTACAGTCACAAGTTTTTCTATCCTTTATCACTTTCTATTTCTGAAACCTTTCATCATCTCAAACAGAAGCTCTGTCTATTAAACAATAACTGAAAGGTGGCTTCAGGGTGTTCTCAGGTGTATGTCAGAGCTGTGAGGGAGATTTTTCTTCATCTAGTCTTCATGGGAAGATGTCTTCATTTAGGGGAAATTCAAGTGGTACCTAACACACGGTAGGTGTCCTTAGAGAACAGCCTCTGAGATTATTATTATTTGCTTATTTATTTTGTTGGTCATGGGGCTTGAACTCTCCTGGGCATTGTCCCTGAGCTCTGTAGCTTAAGGCTACTGCCCTATCCCTTGAGCCACAGCACTACTTACACCACTACTACTGGTGGGTAATTGGAAATAAAAGTCTCAATGACTTTAGTGCCCAGGCGGCTGACTTTGAACCCACAATCCTCAAATCTTAGCCTCCTGAGTAACTAGAATTACAGGCATGAGCCACTGTGCCTGGCTTCTCTGAGATTATTATTAGAGATGTAGGAATATAATTAATGTCTCATAAGATCCACACTGTAGGTAAAGCGAAGGAGGCAGGGTTGGGAGCAGAAGGAGATTTACTAAGTTGCTGTAATAAGATTTCATCCTTCTTGGTAGAACTATATGAATCCGGGATTCTGAGCCAAGGTGCTGTGGTTTGAGTGCTCCCTTCTAAAACTCGGGTTGAGATTTAGTCACTAGTATTAGCGTATTAAGAAGCAGTATCTTTTGTGGTATTTATGGATTAATTTCACCTTTTTTGTGAGTAGGTTGGTTCTCTCTGACTCATATACACTTATCTTCTACCACATTGCACAGATGTTCTGGGCCTCTCTGGCCTTCAGAAACATGGGCCAAATAAACCTCCATGTCTATACATTGCTGGATCTATGGCAGTTTGTTGTAACAGCTGAAAATAAACTAAAGCATGGGGCAGCAGAGATGGATCTTTCTACTTATCCATCATGGGAAGCAGCAGGCTGCTCTCAGGAGGGGCAGGAGAAGGCTCACAGCTGAGGGCTGGGAGCCAGCGGCATCCATTGCTGGGGCTACAATGCTGTCTATGAATAGTCAGTCAAACTCTGCTGCTCGTTGGCCTTGCCTTTGTGCTTCTAACATACCATGCCTGAAATCATCGGCACATGGTGGAAATGGGTAGTGGAATTTTCCAAGGCTTTACTGGGCAACACAGACTGGGAATCACGGCTCTCAGTTTAGAAGTGGCATCAGCAAAATGGTTTACCATGTCCATCATTTTGTCTAATCTTATTAGGTTGAATGGTTGAATGGCTCTCCTTCTTAACAAATTAAGGACAATTACTCATCACCATTGTGGGCAAAACCTCAGATTCAGGCAGATCTGTACATGGTTTATCCATTCACTGACCGAGTTCTCATCTATGGTCTGTCAAGCCTTTGCTGTATGTGGTATGAATGGATATTGCATTTGTGTTTGGGGGAGGGGTGGTGCAGGTAACAAGTCAGTAGAAAACAGAATACCTCTACAAAGATATATAATTCATAATGGCTTTCCTGTACTGGCTTTAAATGCTGAAACTCAGATCCTAGCCTCCTGAGTAAGTAGGATTATAGGCATGAGATGCTGGTGCCAGGTTTTCAATGTCTTCTTCTTCTTTGTCTTCACCTTCATGTTTTTTTTTTTTTTTGGAAAGCACTGGATAGGGATTGAACATAAGTTTGTGCTAGGCAAGTGCTATGCCCTCTTCCCTGACAAAAGCAGGTGTCTTTTGATACTTGAAACCTAACATTGGTGCTGAGGAAACCATAGCTAAGTATAGAAACCTAGTGCAGATGGTGGAATTGCTGAGTCTTGCTGGCAACAGTACACCTGAGAAGCTGCATTGGTGTTTATGAATAGGGAATGGGTTACATACATAAGTGCTTTAAACTCAGAGCAGTGCTAAAACCAGATTTGCATTTAAAAGGCCCAGAAGAAAGACACCACATGGCAAATAGTAGTAAGCAATGTCATTTCTCCTAAAAGAATTCTGTACCTATACCTCTTCATAATATACTCACACTAAAAACTCACACATGGTCATTTAATTTGTGAATGCATATATACATATGTATATATATATGCGTACATATGCATACACAACACATACATATATACATATATATATATATATTTATATAGCATAGAGCTAGAACCGGACACCAGTGGCGAATGCCTGTAATCTTAGCTACTCAGGAGGCTGAGAGTTGAGGATTTTGATTCAGTCAGTTGGGATAGGAGAGCCCATGAGACTCTCATCTCTAACCACCAAAAAGCCAGATAGCACTTAAGCTCTGAATTCAAGCCCAGTTTATACACACGCGTGCGCACATGAACACACACACACACACACACACACACACACACACACACACACACACACCTTCTTTCTTCCCCTTTTTACTATGCCCACCCATTCGTCTAACAGCCTAACAAAAGTAGTAAATCTATAAGCCCATTAGTGGTCATTCATGGAATTTGATGGGGTTGATGGGTAATTTTTATTTTATTTAAATATTGACTGATACTTTATAAAACTTCTTTATACTGAGATTGTATCTCCTTACAGTGAGAAGGAAATAATGGCTTATAATATATCAATGTTCTTGCCTGACCTAGTTTCCAACCAGTCTTGCATTCATCTCCTAGGAAGGACCTTCTGGTTAGAATTCTTCCCTCCCCCTGTGGCGGGAGGGAAATGGGGACAAAAACATGAGAAGGGGTATCAATGTGTGTGAAGTAATGCTCCTTCTATTTGGCAAATATAACTGTAACCCCTCTATTACAATAATAAAAAAAGAATTCCTCTCTCCATGTTTATCTTCTTGCTTTCTTAAAATAATCACTTGTGTGCTTTACCAAGTTAGGGGCAATCATTCTATTCATGCCTCTGTTATGTCGTGTGCGCATTCACTTTATACATTCATTCTTTTCTTACGTTCAACCTTTCAGTAAGGCATTTCCAGGCATTGCATCTGTCAGCAGCTATTATGCTCTTGAATCATGTATTGAAAGGTAATGTATCCTCAAAAATATTGATATTGCATTAAGTCATTCTGTAGTCACTCTTGGGAAGACTCTTGAGGCTGTAAGACTTTCCAGACAGGTAGGGTATTCATAAAATGAAAGGAAAGGTACCACTTTAGTAGGTGGCCACCCTTCCGGTGCCACTGCCTCATACACTTACTGTGTCTCTCACTACATTTTCTTGTAAGTAGTTGCCAGTGGCTGTCATTCTATTAGACCACTGATAGGAAATGGGGTCATGTGTACCCAACCCATCTCCACCAGCTGTGGTCTCCACCTCTTTGCGTTTATGCCCTTGACAAAGAGATGATGCCAGAAGTGACTGACCACGTGTCATTGCCAAAACTTAAGTTATAGAAGATGGAGTTTTTGTTTTGAATACTTCCTCATGGGAAGCCAGCCTCATGTTGTGAAGACAGTCAGGCCCTGAGAAAGGCATCGTCTTGCAACTGCTAATCAACACAGAAGCCTGGTGAATGGACTGGCAGCAGACATGACCCTTTGAGTCTTGAGATATTGTCACCCAGATTGATTGCAAGTTTATAAGATCTCAGCCAGAGGCGTCCATGTAATTTCCTTCTAATTTCTGACCCTCAGGAGCCATGTTAGACAATAAATGTAGTAGAAGTGGGGAACTGATGTACTGGTAATGGGCAGTAAGCATTGAGGAATGTGTAGGTAAAAGTGCAAAATGCTTTGAATTCTGTCTATTGAAGTTTGTATACTGAGGATACTGATTGTAAAGCCTAAAGGAAAATGAGAAGGACCCTTTTGGAAACTGAAAAAAAGGATCTTTGCTATGTAGTGGCTAGATATAGATATAGATAGTTCACTATGTATTTCTGCTTTCCTAGAAAATTAACAGATGTACCTGATGAATAGGGTAATGTGTTTAGATTTTTAGCCATGTTATTGAAAATGATTTCTAATTCCTTTTTATCCCCAATTGCTAAATAACAAGGAAGCAGAGCCAGGTGTGGTGCTATATGCCTGTAATTCCAGCATTGCAGAAGCTGGGCAGGAGCATGGGGTTCTAATGAAATCAGAGATGGTCTAGGTGTGTCCTGTCATCTGTTGTAGATCCAACCTGTTCCATGTACCCCACCTGAAGAAGGACTTTTGGTCTACAGTTATCTCATCCTGAAAGACAAACAAGGTTGGGGTGGAGTAGAATTGCAGCTAGGTACCCAAGACCTAACTTAGAGTTGAATGTCACAACTTAGAGCTGATGCTATAATGAGGGTGGGACTTTGGGACTGGCATGTATTATGTGTGGACTATGATTCTTCGGACACAGGAGACTGAACTATGTGGTAGGAAGTGTCCGGGCCCATGTTCCCTAATGTCTGGAGTTCACAGAGTGGCAAATCCCTTCCTTCTCCCCCATGCTACATAGTCTGTGTGTAGTAGCATATGGTAGAAATGATGGCATGCCACTATGGGGATTAGTTTATTAAAGACTGCAGCTTCCATTTTGGGCATGCTCTTTCTTGGATCACTCACTGTGGGGAAAGCCAGCTGTCATATGTTAAGGACACTCAGACAGCCTTGTAGAGGCCCAGATGGTGAAGAACTTCCACCCAATGGCCATGCGAGTGAGATTTCTTGTAAGTGTATCATCCAATCCCAAGCTTGGCTTTATATGGCACAGGCTGGACCCAATGCTGGGCTGCAACCTCCTAAGATACTATATAGAAAAGAACTGCCATTGGAGCTGCAGACTACTATCCTTGGAAAGGCCTGCTTTGCAAGATGGGTTCTTGGCTGGCTTCTGGGAATTTGGATTTAAGGGGGAGGTCCCTATTATTCCCTAACGGATAAAAGTAGCTCAGTGTGTGTAAACAGTAAACCAAGTTATTGATGCCCTGGGAATCTGGAATCTGTTCCAGGCACAGGGTGTCTTCATGAGCAGCCCCCAACCTCCCTTGAGGGCAATGAGTTTGTAGGGTGTGTCTTTGGTAGATGACATATCCCACATGTGGCCAGAATATGATGCTCTCTGTTCAGGCTATGTGATTTTGAGGGGCAAGGTCTCCTGGAGTCGGATCCCCTATTCCCTATCCAGCCAAGGAAAAGCTTCCGATTTTGCTTTGTGTCCTTTGTTGTAATACATTGTGGCTATGAGCAATACTCTTTAAGTCTGAGAATCTTCCTGGCCATCTGCATACTTAAGAGTGGTTTGAGGCGGCCTTCACCCACAGAGAGTCCCTGAACCAGATCACTGAGATTCCCCCAAATTACTGATCTCCCTTAATCAGTCGGTGATAAATATTCGCTCTTTTCTCACTGTTTTAGGATAGGTTACTATGCAGTAAAAGATAACTACTCTAGACAAAGGAGTTCCTCTTTGAGAAGGATTTGACTGGGTTTCCCAAAGATTCTTTAGCTGGAAGCTTGGGTCCCCAGGCTGGTGTATGGAGGGTGTAGAACCTTGAAGAGGTGGTGCCTACTAGAAGTTAATTAGATTTCAGAGTTCTCCCCATGTGAATGGTACACTTCCCAGTGGAGTGGAGTAGATTTTGCACTGGTGGGTTCTCGCAAGAGCTGGTTGTTACTGATCAGGGACACTTGTCATGTGATGTGTGGATGGACCTTCTTGTTTCCTTTCTACTCTGTCAAGTTGGGAAGTAGCCATCCGGCCCTTGTCAGGAGCTGGATCCATACTGTTTGGAATTGTGAGCTCTGTGAACCTCTTTCTATTTTACCCAGCCTCAAGTGTTTCATTATAGCAACACCAAGTGAGCAATGGCATCTTATTGAATGGGTTGAGTATATTTTGTGCCCATAAAGAATTTTGTAGTCTATATGGTTCCTCTGGTTTCTTGGCTGGAGAAAATATAAATCTTGGCTTGGTGTTATGAAGAGGGCTTTCTCTTCCTCTTCCCCCTCTCCCTTCTCACCCTCGACCTCCTCCTCCTCTTCTTCTTTCTTTCCCCCTCCTCCTCCTCCTCCTCCTCCTCCTCCTCCTCCTCCTCCTCCTCCTCCTCCTCCTCCTCCTCCTCCGTCGTCGTCGTCGTCTTCTTCTTCTTCTTCTTCTTCTTCTTCTTCTTCTTCTTCTTCTTCTTCTTCTTCTTCTTCTTCTTCTTCTTCTTCTTCTTCTTCCTCTCCTCCTCCTCCTTCTTTCTTGTCTGCTAGAAACCTGCCCCAAAGCTATCATGTTGTACCACATTCTTAATTGAACAAGATCTATGGTTATAAGAATCATGTGTGTGTCTTGTTTGTCACTCTCTTCTCAGTTCTCCTGGTTTCTTTTTTTCCTCCTCTCTTTTATTGGTGGCGATAGTTACTCATCTCATTGAGATACAAACTTCTTCCTGATGAAAAATTGATTACCAAGTGTTTCAGAGCCTTATAAGATATTTATATTTCCTCATTGACTCCTGCTGCTTAGTTTATGTGATTTACCTTGAGAGAATTCCAGACAAATGAACTTTCTGCTTTACTTTGCACCCTACATTCCCTACTTCGGCAAATTATCTCCAAGTAGACTTTATATACAAAGACAGGGACTTTTCAGGTGAAAATAACTAGGGGAAATTCAAACTGTTTACTAGAAGTAGACTTTAAGTATTATAGTTGTTATTGTTATTATTATTATTTGCAACACTGGGTTTGAAACCAGAGCCTTATGTTTAAAGACAAGTACTTTACCATCTGAGCCATTCCTCCATCCTTTTTTTGCTTCAGTTACTTTTTTCCTGATGATACTGGGGATTGAATCAGGACTTGCCACCACTGTGATTCAGCTTTTTCACTTGTAGCTGGCACTCTACCATTGAGATAACCATCTTAACAGTAGGAAAAGCTTGCTTTGAATCATAGTTTCAGGAGGTTCATTCTAAAGTTGCTTGCCCTTATTGCTCTGGGATTGTGGCTGTACAGTACCTCATGGCCAGAGCACATGGTGGAGGCCTGTTTACCTTATGGCAGTTGGGGAACCAAAGAAAGGAAGAAGAGGGGCCAGGGTCATATAATCCCCCGCTCAGGCATGCTGCCAGTGGTTTACCTGCTCTCCATAGGCCTCACCTCTTAAAGCTTCTGCCCTTTTCACTGGTTATGGCAGTTTATGATGTAGTGAGGAAGAGTCCTCACTGGAATTTTAAATGTTCCTCAACCCTTTACCAGCTGGTTTGTTGAGAAGATTAAATGAGTTAACAAGTAATTCATAGTGTTGTGTAAACAAACATTGCAATAGCATTTACTTTGAAGCCATTTTCCCTGTCCAGTAAGCATTGTTAATTATTGCATCACTCCTATAATATATATATACACACACACATATATATATATATATTTATCAGTCCTTGTATCAGAGAACTATGAACATAACAATCTCAATGTGTAGTCATTTTTACAGAAAATATGTAATCTTACAGATTTCAAAGGTAAAGGAATAATTCTGAAGGAATATTCATGTTCTCAACAACAGGGAAGAAGTGAAAGTCTATTAGAAAAAGTTTATTACTCATATATATATAATATCCATATAATGCACACGTAATATCAAAACTTGATACAGGCCTAAATGTGCTGCTTCAGCTATTTTCTGGTCTACCTCTTTACCCTAGTAGTCACTCAATAAATAATCATGGAATCAATAAATGCTCATGAGCACACATGCCTATGCTTTGTGGGATACACGGCAATACATCTTATAAGTAGAATGATGGCTTTGTTTGCTGGATTCAGAATGAACAATGAGACTTGGGGCTGCAAAGAGGGCTATAGCCTTTCAGGCCCTTCCGATTTATGGCTTTGGAGGGTGAGCAGATTCTGGAGTTGAGGCCGCCACGCTGTGCTCAACCTGAGCCCTCACTCTGCTCACAAGGTCTTTAATTCCGCAGCTCGTCCCCGGTGTGTATTCTGTTCTGATTGTAGCTGCTGGATTTCATCTCGCTGAGAAAAATGTTTCCTCTCTGCTGACCCATGGGGTTCAGTGTTTGATTAACAAGTTTCCCATTTTCTGTGCAAAATACCTAGGTAAATCCCCCTTGGTTGAGGCGAGGATCTGCAATAATTTACAACAAGCCCGTGGGGCCTCTCATTGAGTGACATACTCTTTGTGAGGATGCTGTGTCATTTAGAATACCAGTGCCTGCATTCATTCCCAGGGCTTCTTGGCACAATGGTGCGTGGGCTCTGATAAAAGATAACACAGACCATTTTGACAGGAGAGACTCTTGGCACTGATGAACCAATATAAAATCAGACTTGGAATAAATAGATTTGCTCTTTTCAAAGTGGTGACCTTGAAGTAGATGACATTCTTGGACTCTTCCACTGATATGGCTGTTGTCCTAAATGTTTGTAGGATCCAAGTTTTGAAGTCATCCTCAGAGTCTAGGACACAGTCCTGTGAATGTTCTTGAGTCTGACAAAGGTAGAGTGTTTGTGGAAGGCTCGGGTTTGGTGAAGGAGTAAAGAGGGACATTATTTATCCAGCCCTGGGGTGAGCCAACAGGGCTAGAATGTTTAGTTTGGTCCTTGCCTGGCTTGCATCCTTCTCGAAGACTGCTTTGAGTTATGAGAATTGTGCATTTTTCTTCCAAACATAATCTCTCACTGAAAGAATGTTTTACATGATGGCACCCTATAGAACACAGTCCTGTAATGACAGGCAGGCCTCTGCCTAGTGCCAACATGAAGCAAATACTGGCATTACATTATATATACATTTGTGTGTCTCTTCTCCTTGTTCTTTCTTTGGAAGAAAACATTTTAGATATTCCTAAAGCTCTATCCCATCCATCCTCTCCTTTCTATACTTTCCATCTGTATTTATACCTTAGCCTCAGGGAGTTTTTTGAACAATTGGCATGAATTGAAGCATTTTTGTATTATATTCCCGTTCTGTATGCTGTTGTATGCTTCCTTTCTATCCATGTTGATTGTTTTTCATTGTTCTATAATATCCCATTATAGGAATAAATCTGTTTATTCATCTCTTCACCCAAGAGATTTACGATGACTCCTTGTTTGCCCTGCTATAATGAAGAGTGGTACAGTAAACGTGTATGGATGGGTGTTCAGCAAGCCCTTGTACCTCAAAGAGATATTGCTATGTTCTAAGAATAGCCACATCTTCCATTCAGTGGATACTTCCAAGCTGCTCCCTAAAGCTTTGTAGCTGTGCTGGCCACAGGCAATTACCGCATCTCCACAGCCTCTTGGTGTATCCAGTTTATAATCTGGTTGATCTAACTGCTATGGAAGTACACCTTCTTGCCTTCATTTGTTCTTCTTATTTACTAAGGTGGTGGCACCTCTCTTTGTACTCATTGGCTATTGAAAGCCTGTCTATCTCCTTGCTTCTTTTCTATGACCATAGACCTTTTAGTAATGATGTACTAGAATCATCTATAATAGACATATTATCATTGCATTATATTATGCATCGTAATTTGTTGTCAATTTAGTGGACATCTAATATCTTATCATTGTCTGGAGCTATACTGCCTGTGGACTGTGGTGTCACTTGTGAAACAGCAGTGCTCGTTTTCATAGAACCATATTCAACTTCTCCATGGTATGTATTTTGGGGTGTGTAATGTGGAAATTGTGCTTCACCTCAATGTCATAAAAAGTTGTCACCTGCCTGTCTCAGCTCCTAGTTACTCAGAATTCTGAGATTTGAGGGTTCCAGTTTGAATCCAGCTGCGATAGGAAAGTCCATGAGACTCTTATCTCTAGTTAATGAGTGAAAAGCCAGAAGAAGAGTTATGGCTCAAATGTTAGAGTGATAGCCTTGAGTAAAAAAGCTCAAGGATAGTTCTCAGGCTCTGACTCCAAGCTCCAAGACTGGTGCATGCACATACACATGTGTGTAACACACACACACACACACACACACACACACACACACACACACACACTTGCCGACACATTCTTTAAAAGTTTTGAAACATAATCTAGTTTTTGGACACAGGTAATGCAAGAACTTTTTTTTTTTAAATAAATTTCCAGTGGTGCTACATGTCAAGTCTTTCCTGCACTGCTATATTCTTACTTACGTGGATATTCTGTCTCTGCAAACAGAATTTTGCTATGTGCCGAGATCAGCCTACACCTCAATATCCTCCTGCTTCATTTTCTTGTATTCTGGGATTACAGGCATGTGCTATCCTTCTTGCATCAGCTATGTGCTTATTAATGGTGTGTTTCTAGCTTGCTCTGATTTAACCTATTTTAATTACCTTTGGCCTGTGGTTTGGATAGTTGAATTGCAACTTATTTTTCTCCTTCGGATTTGTTTTGGCTATTCCAGGCTTGATGTGCTTCCAAATGTATTCCTGGAGCATGGAAGTCCTCTTGCACATTTTTTGGAATCATGGAGATGTTTTTAGGTGCATTCTTTCTTCAAATCTTTCAGAAAGATTTTGTATCTTTTTCTCAACACTTTCCTTATATATCTTGTTAAAGATCTCTTTACTCCTCATGGCTCCTTTTATTGTGCTTTTCTGTTCCTCTTGTTGGTGTATAGCAACTTCACTTGTCTTTATGTATGTTACACAGCTCTCATTCACTTTCATGATTAATCTATAGATTTGCTTAAAATTATGCATAGATATAGATATATGTATATCTATATCTTATACATACATATACCTATGCATATCCATGTATCTATTCCTCTAAAAACAAAAGGACTTTTTATTCTTTTATTTTTTCTTATTTTTTATTTTTTTTGCTGGTCCTAGGGCTTAAACTCAGGACATGGGCACTGTTCTTGAGCTTTTGTGCTCAAAGCTAGCACTCTTCCACTTGAGTGACAGCTTCATTTCTGGCTTTTTGAGGTTAATTGGAGATAAAAGTTTCATAGACAGTACTGCCTGGTCTGGTTTCAGCCTCAGATCTCAGATCTCAGCCTCCTGAGTAGCTAGGATTAGGAGTGTATGAGAATGTGCCACTGGTACCTAGATTTTTTTCTTTAAAATTTTTTTTGGGGGACCAAGAGTTTGGCCTTGTGGTAGAGTGCTTACCAAACATGCATGAAGACCCAGGCTCGATTCCTCTGTACCATATACGTAGAAAAAAGCCAGAAGTGATGCTGTGGCTCAAATGGTAGAGCTCTAGCCTTGAGAAAGCCCAAGGACAGTGTTCAGGCCCTGAGTTATCAATCCCCAGGACTGGTAACAAAAAAAATTTTTTTAGGTACCAAACCAGGACTTGAACTTAGTATCTGATGTGGTATTGGGTAGCACTGTATCAACTGAGCCATGCCTCCAATCCTGAGAGGCCTTTTAAAAAGTCATGTGTCTTATTTTTCTTGTCATCATGTACCAATATAGACTTTTATTATATCCTTTGGATTTTTGTGGGTCTTTTTTTGTTTGTTTTGTTTTTGCTTTTGTCATTCAAGGGGCTTGAACTCAGAGCCTGAGCACTGTCTCTGAGCTCTTTTGCTCAAGGCTACAGCTCTACTACTTTTAGCCACAGTGCCACTTCCTCTTTTCTGGTTGTTAATTTGAGATGAGAGTCTCACAGACCTTCTTGCCTACTCTGGTCTCAAACCATGATATTCAGATCTCAGCCTCCTGAGTAGCTAGGATTACAGGCCTGAGTCACTAGCACCTGGGTTGCCCTTTGTTTTTATTTTATTTTATTTTTTTTTATAAAGCTTTGTTGAAGTATGTCAATTTCCATATGATCTGTAGCTCCATTTACATTACAGAGGCAGAGTTAAGAGTCTCATAGACTTACATAGTAAGCAAAAGTCTAAAGGATTTTCCATTGAGCTCTTTAAAAAAATATTTCCTTCAAAGCCTTTTGCAAAATGGGATTGAGCAGAGTCGCTGTCATAACTCTTCTTAGTTTACTCCTGGCATTAAAGCAAGAGATTATCACAGTATATCATGAAGGCAGGTTGTTTATATGCATCATTTATTGGGCTAAGAAAATGTCCTTTTTAGTCCTATATTTATAAGACATATTTTCTTGTTTTATTATTTAAAAAAATAGAGAATAAGTGTTGGCTTCTATTAAATGCAGTTATGGCACCTTGAGAAGATTAGCTTTAGTCTTATTTCAGTCATATTTAATTAAATTCTTTTTCATATTGTCCTGTTATTTCCAGTTCTACACAATGGAGTACCGCTGTTCACTGACTGTGCTTTTGTAATATGGGATTGTAATAGGTCAGGCTTTTCTTGGGGAATTGTCCACAGCACGGGTTGTGGGAATTCTGCTCCATCTTTTCCCATGCCCAACATTGGCCTGGGACCAGTTTTTATATTAATTTATCAAACTGTTCATTTCTGGGCCAATGAAGCAATCCTAAATTGATAACCCTCAAATGTTCCAGAATGAAAGGTCCAGGGTTTAAATTGTGTAGTAAAGTTGTTTGTTCTCTTTCCCTGAAGACAGACAGCTAGGCGGACATAGGTCAGACAGGCAGAAAACTGACAGGCCAGTGACCTGAGCTGCTGGGAGATGTTTCTGAGCCTCTTTCTCCTGAGGCTGCAGCTGTTTGAGATAACCCAGGAAATTCCTGTGCTTACTTCTAGTTTTTAGTTTTTGCTGTGCCCATTGTAACTTGTAATATCTCCTTTCCTTGTAAGTTCAGTTATGAATTTCACAAAATGACATTGACTCTAGTCTGTTATCCTATTCTGTTACCATTCAGGGGGCTGAGATCTGAGGATCACAGTTTATAGCCAGCCTAGAAAGGAAAGTCCATGAGATTCTCATCTCCAATTAACTACCCCAAAACTAGAGATGGAGCAAAAAAAGCTCAGGGATAATGAGTGTCCAGACCTTGAGTTCAAGCCCCAGTACTGTCCCACACACAAAAAGAAATAGTTTCAGGTACTTGTGGTAAGTGTGTGTGGTTTGTGTCTTCTTAGTTCACTGTCTTGCAGCAATGAGACGCTGCTCTCTAAATGCAGTTTTGATATTCAAAACAAATGCAAACATGTTAGTCTCACCTGGTAATTCTGAGATAGGGTAATAGCAATGATTTTGTTCTCTAGGAGAATTTAAAATTATGCATGGTTTTAAATTCAAGAAAAATCTAAAAGTGGTTTAGGGGCATTCAACACTTGAAAAAATAAAATACAGATACATAGCAGAGTGCCAGTGACTTATACCTATTATCCTTGATGCTCATGATTTTACAGCAGCTCATGTAGGAAAAGTCCATGATACTCTGTCTCCAATGAAACACCCCAAAAGCCTCAAGTGGCACTGTGGCTCCGATAATAGAGTGCTAGCTTTCAGTCAAAAGCTAAGGGACAGCATCCAAGCCCTGAGTTCAAGCCCTAGTAGAGATACAAAACAAATACCCTCAGCTACACCAGCGCTTCCTACTGAGCAAGCAGAGCTGCAAGGAATTCCTAGGGGCCCATTGCTTCCTGGGCTGGCAAGTACAATAGAAGGGTCTGTCAGTCCCCACCTACTGCCAGGTTCTGAATACTGGGGCAGGCCTGGGGCTGGGGAAAGGGTGCAGCAAGCTGAACTTTCATGTCTTCTCTTGATTTCTTATACTCTGAAATCAAGGCAGTTCTTCAGTGAATATGTGGTCAGGGGTTGTTATAGTCTTTGATTAGGGCTAGAACTGCTGCCATTTTAATCTCTATTAATGGTTGAGGGGAGGCTCCAGCGGACTGTACTGTAGCTCATGCTTGTTCGCAATCTAATTTAGCAGGCATCTTAATTTGGCTTGAAAGACAGCCTTGGGAATTTTTGCTCAGTGCTTGTCAGAGTGTTCTGGAATGACATGTGACCTGATGCTACCTGAGGAAAAGCACGTGGACAGTCATGGTTTCTTGGAGAGGCCGAGAAGTGGCAGGCTTTGATTCTACCACGGATCTGTGTGATTATGGAGTTGTGCCCCTGATTCTGCCGAGAGCCTTCTTGGTAGATAGTGCATTTGCTGATGAGCTGATCCAGCTACTAGTCTATCTGGAGAACAAATTACAAGCCTGCTAATTAGTATGATGTTCGGCTTCCAGCTAAGTGCTGGGCGCTTGTAGACTTTGCCAGAATCTGGACTTCTGAATGGTTTGACAAGAGGAAAGGAGAGGAATGGGCCAAAGATGATTTCTTATAGTAACAACCCAATTCAGCTCAAATACCCTCCTCTTCCTTTGCCAGAAAAATGCCCATTCTCCCCCTTTCGTGACTGCCCGCTCACTTGTTCTAGTGTTGACTGTTTTCATTTTTCTTCTTTCTGTTCTAGTACTTTGCACAAATCCCGGGCTCCATAGTCTGAGATATGCCCTCCCTAGTTGGCACACTTTTCTAACCTCTATGACTCAGATGCTTTATTAATTCTCCTGCCTTTTTTTCTGTGCAGTTCTGTGACTATTCTCCAAAGTTTCATCCTTCTCTGCTGTCTAGTGCTTTCTCTCTTTCTACTAACTTTTAAGAGATATTCACTAATAAATGTTCAGTACTTATTGAACCTATATCTTTGTGTTCCAGGCCCATTTAAAGCATTTCAGTAACAGTAACTGATATTTATTAAGGACCTACTGTGTGCCAGATACTGTTTTTGTTACAGGGAATATGTAGACCGACATAGCAACTCTTTCTCTTCAATCCTGTTTTATAAGGAACTGATGGACTACAGAACCCATCAGTAGACAACACCTCAGACTGTAGCAAGGAAGGACATGCGAACAGGTGCTGGTATGGAAAGCCTGTGCAAGGAAGGGATGTTGTAAAGACCAGTCTCTCCAGCGATAGCAGGTGAGCAGGGGTTGCTTGAGATTTCCTCCTGCTGTGTCCTGCTCCCACCCTTCTGACCTTTTGCTAATGGCTCCAACTTTTGCCCAGAGCCCCACCACTCCCCTCTCTTTCCTTTTCTAATTACCAAACCTTTTTTTTTTCACATTCTTTTGAGGTATTGGTTGTAGCCAGCTTTTCTTATCTATGGCCTTAGTGGAAAGGAAACCCCTGTGTGGTATGACATTTCTCCATTGCAGCATGCTGCAGCTCTCAGCTGTGGCCTTTCTCCTCCCACCAGCCCATCACCACTGACATGCTGGCTGTAGAGGCTATAGTTGGAGCATTTGACTCTTCCTAGTCACACAGGAGTAAACAGCCTTTCAGAAGTTCACTCACTTATCTGGTAAGCGACTAAGTCAGGATTTGAACTCAGGTCCTGTAGAATGTATAAGCTGCTTCCACTGGCCCAATTTGCCACTGACCTCCTCTCTGGTGTGGTCATGAGCTTGCTTTGATCTTTCAGTGCTGCAGCAGAATATTTCTCATGCTTCTTCTCATCTATGGGGAAAAGACAACATGTCTTAGAAAATTATTCAAGCTTTTATATGTCATATAGCTCCTGGTTTTGTAAAACTGGATTTTCTCCTTTGACCACCCTCTCAGATGTTGCATAGGTGAACAGAGCTATGCCTCCACACACGTGGTGAGCATTTCTTATATTGCTGAATGCCCCAGCACATGAATCCTCTACTCTTCAGAAGAGAGGTGTCTTGGCTGCTTCAAGGCCAATCCTCATGTTGGAGGGCCATCCTCTAAGCACTCATGGCTCCTCTAGTCCTTCCCATCACCTTGCCAGCCCCAGGATTCCCCTTTGTGTGTGTGGTCCTAGCTGCTGAGAAAACTTACACATCCCAAAATAAACTCAACTTTTCTAAGTGATGGTCTCGAGAGAGATAAAACTTACTTCACTAGATCTTTCCAGGGTTCGGAACACATTTGATAGAGCTCCTTTTTTTTAAATTGCCTCCTGGCTACCCAAGAAAGTCAGTTTTCTTTTTTAATAGCTGCATGTCATTTCTGGACTCACAATGGCTTGAATTCAGTCCAGTTGCCCATCAGAGTAATCAAGAGGGACTCGATTTAAAATTCATCTCTTTCCCTATGTCAGTCTACCCTCAGAGGATTAAAACTAGACAGTCACTAAAATGTGCACAGGAAACTCTGGAGGAAGAGTTCTCAAATGTTCAGAATTTCACTGGTTGATCCTGGGAGTCCAGAGGGCTGACACGCTCCTCTTTGAACTTAATCTGCTGCCCCTCACTATCTATAGCTTAGCAGGAGGAAGGGGATTTCATGAGAATGAAAGGGGAAGTATTTGGAGCAGAAGAGGAAATAAGTACCATGCCCTCCCTAATTCATTGAGGTAAGACTGAGTGGGAGCACTTCATTTTAGAAATGAGAAGAAGCTAGTCTGCTCAGTTGGAAAGATGGGTTGGAGAGTTGAGAGAAGGACAGGGAAAAGGAAGGCCATTTGTTCACACAAGTGTGGGAGAGAATCTACACACAGGGAAGCTGAGTAGCTAAGGGCATGGGAGAAGCTAGGATGAGAACTTGGTCTTTGTTTTTCTATCATCAGCTTTGCTCAGACTTTTGGTTGACATGGAGAACTGCCACTGGGTTCTGTTCTGCTTTGTCAATCTAGCATGAAATTCTAGCGCTGCCACAGAAGGACTAGGTAAATGTTGAACAAATAAAATATGGGTGCTGAGGAGAGGCTGGGAAGTCTTGTTAATTACTGGTAGAATTGGTAGTTATTCTGGTAGTGACCACCAGGTGGTTCCCTCTTAGAGCAAGAGCAAATGCCTTCAGAGATGGAGAATGGCGGAGGCCAGGGTAACGTTGACTGCCCAGGGAACTCAGAAGTATAGAGTTAGCTTATCTTGTGGTTCTAATATGCCTGGTTTCTACCGACTTTCTTTATTTAGGTCAGGTTCACAAGAAGTCAACAGGAATCTTTCCCGGTGGTTTTTATTCTTAATTGAAGTGTGAGACTTGAAAGTTCTAGCCCAGGCCAGTGGTGTGTAAAGTGGTTTCTATGTGTCTTTTCTGCCTACATCCTGTCTTCCAAGACAATGTACACCTTGTAGTTTCACCATTTCCTCTGTCTTTCCTCTCTGTAGCATCATGTACAGATTGGTGCATTACATGCATGGATCCCAGTATTGGGTCCCTTTTGGCAAATTTCTGCTCTGTGCCTGTGGTTTCATATTCTTACAAGGTGGTAATCATTAAAGCAAATATCTCAGTATGTTTAGGAAACTTTTCCACAGCAGTAGTAGAGAGAGATAGAAAGAGACAGAGACAGAGATAGGGAGGAAGAAGATGGAGGAAGATGAGAATAAGGAGGAAAAAGAGGAGGAGGAGGAGGAGGAAGAGGAGGAAAAGGAGGAGGAGGAGGAAAAGAGAGGAGAGTGGAGAAGAAGAGGCAACACTTCTACCTAGGCCCATCACACCCACAGATCATGCTGTTATGGTTTATGAAGTGTATAATTGAGTGCATCTATGCTGTATTCTCTCTATGTCACATAGGGGGAAAACATTCCCATATGAGTAGGTATCCTCAGCTCTGGGAAGTTCACAAGATGCAGTTGCAAGGATTCCAGTCGTAAAGGAATACTCAGCCCAAGGCTTCTTTGTATCCATAAACCTAATAAAAAGGTAGTAGAGAGTCTCACTGCTCTAAGCTGAAGATGAAGATGCTGGAAGAGACTGTATGATGGTGTGTGTATGAGAGAGAATGTGAGTTAAAATGATAGGCCTAGGGCACTATCATTCTTGCCAGGACTGGACTTTGGGAACAGAGTGGATGAACTTCACTCTGAACCTCAGAAACCTCTTCCTACCCAGGTCTAATCAGGGTCTCAGTCTCTTCTTCAAAATGTCTTCTGTCCTGTGTCTCCATGTTTCGGGGTCCTGTGTCTCTGTGTTTTGGGGTTCTGTTATTTGATGGGTCACGATGAACTGTACAGGAGTTAATCCAATAATTAGATTAACATACTGATTTAATAAATAGCATTTCTTTTCTTGTTTTGTTTATTTATTTTTATTGTTGGGATAATGTATACAGGGGTTACAGTTACATTCGTCAGGTAGTAGGTGCATTACTTCACACACAGTGACACCCCTTCTCATGTCTTTGTCCCATTTCTCTCTTTTTTTCATATATTTTTATTGTAATTTTTAACAGAAGGGTTACATTATATTCACCAGAGAGAAGGTGCATAACTTCACAGACATTGATACCCTTTCTCATGTAATAAATAGCATTTCTTTGGGGGAGAAAATGATTTAGCTTTAGTTAATATCTTTCGAAGGTCTTGATAGTATGATATCAGGAGTAACAGTTGGGAAGTTCAAGGAGGCAGCAGGCTGAATGGTGATAGAAGAAATGACTAAAGAAGGATGGGAGGAAAGGAGATGAAGAGGGCTTCAGTTCAGTAAACCATTTTGTAGTGATGACACAGATCAAGATGCATTGTGTACATAAACTGATTTGTTAAATGGCAAACAATCCAATAAATAACCTATAATTAAGATAAGTAAGGGAAGGGATGGGCTGGGAGGGGTTAGGTGTGAATATTGAAAAGAGTGACATTGATTGAAATGTACAGTATTTATAAACTGCTTTAGTGAATGGTGACTCCATTGTACAACTACTTAAAGATAGTAAGAATATATATATTTTTAAACACCTCACAAATCTTTTCATTTCAGGACCTACTCAATGCTTTTTCATGGGGCCACACTTTACCTTCCTGTTTTTATGTCCAAAACAGGCTGTTGGAATCCATCAGAAATGCCCAGTGTCATGATATACATGATAAATGTGATGAGAGATTTACATGATGGAAGTTGGGTGTTATTTTAGTAATCCCCAGGGGAGCCTTGGGAGATAAATATTGTTACTCTTCGCTCCCTTCTCTCTTCTAAATAATGAAATGAAGTACAGGTGGTCACAAGCCAGCTCAGGACAAAACCATCATTTGAAGCCAGAACTGTGTGGTTATAAAGCTGTTGTTAACCACTGTGTTACACTGTGAGAATTAAGTAGCAAACCCTGAAGTAAAAATTCTCACTCTGTGTAATATAGCCAAGGAACTCACTTATTCATTCAACAGTGAGTGAATGAGTGTTGTGGTGGGTACTAGGTTGTAGGGTGAATAAAATGATGGACACTATCATTTTGGATTAGGATGAAAAAAATCATTAGGATTTGATCACCAGAGAAGGATAAAACATTCCCATACTCTTAGGAAAGACTTTGTGCCTTGGTAGGCCTGATTACAAGTTGACATTGGAGCCAATTTTAGATCTTCTCATTTAATCTACAATTTACCTTAATGAAAGTAGGTTTTAAAACTGACCAGAGTTGTATCCTTTCTTCAGAAAGACAGCTAGTCAGGGATGGTTGTAAAGTGAGGGGGCTGAGTCTAAGTACTTTCTTATGGCTATTTGGTGCCTCTTGTTGAGTGGAAGGAAAACAATGTTATAGGTACACAAATAAAATCAGAAAGAAATGGAAAATGAACAGCATCATTTCTGGTTTTCTGGTGGCTTACTGGAGATGAGAGTCTCATGGACTTTCCTGCCTGGATTGGTTTCCAACTGTGATCCTCAGATATCAGCCTCCTGAGTTGGTAGCATTACAGGTATGAGCTACCAGCACCTTGCTTATTGTATTTCCTCAGGTGACTATTTTGAATTCGTTGTTGGCTAACTCATAGGTCATATCTTTGTTTCTCTGAATAGTTTTGGAGTTTTTTGTTCCTTTGATGAGGCCATATTTCCTTGTTTATTACAGACTTTGCTGTTTATGTACAATTTGTCTGTTTTCTCACTATAACTTTGACATTTACAAGAACACTCAGTTATCTCAATCTTTATAGACCAGCTCACCTAACCCTAATTATCCCTCCCTCTCCCCACCCCACCCTGAGACACAACTTAAAAACTCCATTGCTCCCAATTTTGAGAATTCATTAGCTTCATACTTGGGAAGACCTTTGCCAGTCAGTCTGCTGAGCAATTCTGAGGGACAAGTGTCTTCTCCCTACTTGTATGTCTTCATGTCCCAGAGAATTGCCAGTTTTTTTTTTTTAAGAGTTTGTAATCTCCCACTCCATCTACTGTTGCTTTTCAGTACTGCGATTCTCTGGTAGAGAAACAAGCCACCAAGTTATATATTTGGTTTTCAGTGACCTGTGGTATCCAAAGGTTGGATGAGGCTGGAGAGATTCCAATCCTTTGGGTATCATCCTAAAAAGTGGGAAGGTTTGATCTGTTCCCCTGTTTACTTGTCAAGGGAGAAGCCATGAATAAAACATTCTCTTGAAATTCTATTCAGTTGTACAGAGAATGGATAAGGGTAACCTGGAAGAAATGCAATGAGTTTTCTTACCTGTTTCAGTTCTACTGTTGTTGACTTGTGCTTGTCTAGAGAAATTGCCTAGGGTCTCATCAAAACTTTCTAGATAGTCAGAAATTCTGTGATAATGAGTTTGGTTCTTCCTATTCCACCATCTTGTGTAGACAAGAGTTTATACCTATCAGGGAGGGTAATGGGTACCAAGACATGTGAAAGGGTATCAATGTATGTGAATTAATGCACCTTCTATCTGGCAAATATCATGTAACCCTTTTACTAATTACAATAAAAAAAGAAAAATAAAAAAAAGAGTTTATACCTATCAATGTGGGGAAGTAGAAAGGCTGTCTTTAGATAAGATTCTGTGTCTTCCTCTGTGGCTATCAGTAGAGCTATTAATACCTTATTTTTAAAGGATAATAATGCTAGAATAGAGATTATAACAGTGTATTGGAAACTATAACATTTAAAGGAATTTATTTGCTTACCCTCTTCCTTCTCTCAGAACTTCAATGGCAAAACAATTTCATTTAATATTTTCCTAATTATAAACCTAATAAATGTTTATAGGAGAATGTATATGTAAATCAGCTATAATCTGTTCATAGTATTTAATGACTGTGAACATTTTGGAGGATTTTCAACACACTTTGTATGCATCTGTATAATATATTCCCAGTTATGTTGAATACATTACATAAATATTGTCTGTACACAGTTTACATTTACATTTGTATCATGTTTCTTCTGTGATCACCAGGTTTTATATAATAATTTTTTTTCATGTTAAGCCTTCAGTGATTTTTCACTAGCTACAGATTTTCCTAACATATGGCTTTGCCATTCCTATTTAACCATCTAACCACATCTCATATTTATGAAAGGTCATGACAAATCTAGGGCTGTGAACATCTTTGTAAAAATATTGTGTATGGGATTTCTTTCCAATAGATTGCTGGAAATGGAATTACTAGGTCAAAGAATGCTGTGAACATAGTTACTTTTAGAATTTTTCTGTCCCCTTTGCCAATTACTTTTGGACAATGTGTGGCAGTATCTGTTACATTTCTCTTGTTACATAGGGATTTTTAAAAATCTTTTTCATTCGTTTGATAGGTAGTGATGGTGTTGCATTTTATTTATATTTCCTCAGTTATTATCAAGGCAGAGTAGTATTTCATTTGTAGTAATTGCTCTGTATCTTTGTTTATTCTTATCTCCCTTGCTCTTTTTCATATTGGGAGATAAAAAATTTTGCTTTCTAATTAGCTTTTGACTGTTCATATACTGAGGCCATTTATACTTTCCTAGTTTTTTTTTAAAATTGCATTTTATTGTCAGAATAATGTATAGAGTGGTTACAGTTACATTCATCAGGTAATGGGTACTTTACTTCTTGAACCTTGATATCCCTTCTCATGTTTTTGTTCCCTTTTCCCTCCCCCACCCCATTTTTTTAGTTTTGTGGTACCAGTTTTTCTCCGATTGATAGTATTTTAATTTTATCTCTTGTTCTGGCACATTGACTCTTTTATTTTGACAAGTTTGTATAATTTCTTAGTAATTTCCTTCTTTATTGGGCCGGTAGTTAAGTTTCATCCGATAAAGCAGGATTTTCTTTTAATACTCACATATATCTATCTAAGGTCTCCCTGCCTTAGTCTCCCCTGTTGTCTTTAGGGTTTCCCGAGATTTCCTTGGGTAGAGTCTGTATCTTGCAGGAGTCTTTGCTTAATTCATGTTGGTTGTACCGATGAGGGATGCCGTTCAGTTGTGGAAATGGGGAAGCATTCCATAACCTCTGTTTCTATATCAGGCTAGTAGTGAGTCTGAGTTCCTGAGTGATGACCTTCTCAGAGCTGGCTTTCCAAGTGCTGTTAGATGAGACTGGAAGATTACTAAAGAATCAGAGAGGTGTCCTTCCAGGGCATCAAGGCTCTGGTAAAGTCTATTTGGATATTATCCTGAAAGGTAAGTGTTTGCTATTGAAAAATCCTCTGGGCATATTTCCCAGTGGTTACCATCATGGACTGAATGATTATGTCTTTCTAACATTCAGAAGGAAGCCTGGACTGCCATTAAAAGTGAGGACTTGGGGGATGGGGTGGGGGGGCTCAGGTGAGGTCCTGGGAGGAGGACCCTGATCTGAGGTGGAGGTGAAATTCACTAAAGTGTGAAGGTCTCATAGTGAATACCTCCAAGAATATCTCCCAGCCCTGAGCTTGTTTGTTGGGCTCTAGCATGTTATACAACTCCATCTCTGATCTCTAGGCAGCTCTGCTGTGTTCTGTCCTTACTTTCGCACTTCTGCTTCCCTTCTCTACTCTTGCCTTGCATCCTCCATCTTTTCCTCTGAGTGTGTGTTTTGTGTTGGTGATGTGCAGGGTCATTGCAGGGTCATTGCTTTCCCTTTGTCCTGGTCATCATTTATCTCTGGTTGAGGTTCAGTGACTGCATGTTCCACCGGAGGGCTGTTAACTGTACGTAGTTGGTGGGCATCGGCCATATTATAAGAGGGAAGAGTCATCCACTGTTGGGGTCCTTCTTGGATGTCTGGGGGGGGGATAAGGTGGTGACGGAGCCCACGAATAATCCCAGGAACACACACTCCAGAGACCAGAGATGAGAGTCTCATGGACTTTTCTTGCCCAGGTTGGCTTCAAACCAAGATCCTTAGATCTCATCCTTCTGAGTGGCTAGGATTACGGGTGTGAGTCACTTGTGCCCCTCTCTAGGTGTACTTTCAAAGTAAGGAACTTACTTTGGCCAAGGCAGGAAGAAGAGATTAGATGGTCTTGTGCCTGTGTATGAGTGTGAGAGTAGAAACGTCTCTTCTTTTTCCTACTCCCTTCCTCTTTTTTTCCCTCACTAATTGCTTGCATTTTTCAGACATTCTTTTTTCATTATTTTCTAGCCGATAACATGAGGAGTTGAGGACAAATATCATCTAAGGTATGAAGGGTCTTTGAGTTGGGACGTGGCAAGGTATTTACTGCTCTCTGTTGTGGTGGTAATTGTCTGCTGAACTGAGTAATCCACAGGTTTCCAGTATCGACACATGAACAATTTGACTGGACCTTGTAACCCCTTTAGTTACCTGGCCTTATGGCCTTCTTGATTTGTTAGATGATCTCAAGGCTGAAATATGTCCTAGAACTTAATGCTCACACAAATGCTTTTAGTTTTGTTTTCTTTCTACACAGAATGCCAGTGATCTATGAGGTAATTCTTCCTGTGCAGTGATAATACCATATGCCCCACCACAAGCTGTGCTAGCTAGCTCCAGGTAGTATTCTGCTCTGGCAAATCTGGTATCTGGAAAGTCTTAGATGTTTTGAGTTGATAAAACTTAACAAACCCATGATTAAATGTGTTTCTCAAAAGAGTAACAGGTTAGAGAAGTGGTGTAATGAGTATTTACTGGATGTCACCCCCACATTACACTTTATGTGTATTACTTTGCTTAATTAGCATAACAAACCTGGGTGATATTAACCTAGCAATTACACATGGCTGCATTGATGTTCAAACAGCTAGTCAGTGGAACTGCTCATGTGCTCAGTGCTAGCTACTACCACCTATGATTGCATCACTAAGGCACCTTACCTACTTAGCTAGCTAGCTGAGTGCTCACTGAGGGCACTTGGGGCAAAGAGCAGTGATGAGTGACAGAGTAGAATAAGATTTGCCTGTCACAGGACAGTGAGTGTGGGGTTACTTGAGATGATGCCGACAGATGTGTCATTAGCCATGATGAATGCGCTTTCCAGATACCACATTTGACCTTGACCTTCGCCTTTATTTATACCATGGTCTGGGTTTGTAAACATTGAAATGGGACATTGCCTTGTGTACATAATACCCATCCTGGATGGAGATCCCAGCTTCTACCCAACCAGGATTCCCAGGCATCATCAATCAAGCCAGAAAGAAAGTAGATGTGGATTTTTCCTGTGTAGTTATACGTCTATCTGCACAGGTGGCCACATGTGTCCTAGGCTATGTGGTGGCTGCATTCATCATCATCCATCCAGAAACACTTTCACTTTTCACTTCACCCTTTCCAAAGGATACTTTAACCCCAACTTTCCATCAGGCCTCAGAACCATACTTCTTTTTATTTTTTTTTTCTTTCCCCATAGCATTACCCAAATCAGCAAGGCCCTTCACTCAGTTCTTTGAAAAGCAAAACTCTTTGAAGTCTTTTGTGTGGCAGTGCTGGGTAAGTCCGTGCTACCTCCTGCTCACCTCCTTCTAGTGGGGAGTACCTATTTTTCCACCTCATTGTCCTGGAAACCCTACAGCTTTGTCTGCCTTTGCAATTCATCAGAAAAAGACAAATCATATCTCTGCAGGAAACTGGGGCCTTTTGGGGGCTGATTTTCCTTTTGAATCAAAGTAGAGATTTATGGTCCCCCCCTGCTTTCCTTCAGGTATTTAGAAATTTCCAGGCAATCAGTGCTCTTATCAGTGGAAAGTAGTAGGCTAGCCTTCTCTCAGTATAGATTGCTTTCTGTTATAGGGGTTCTTTTCCTTTAATGCGATTTTTTTCTTTAAGCAGAGGACCTTGAGGTTTTAAAATAAATCTCAAAAAAAAATAACAGACCATACCATAATTGCTCTTATTCCACTTGTTAAGTTTTTAAATTGGATGAACAACACATGCCAATTGCAGTAATTAAAAATAGTGGTGAGCTAAAGATACAATTTAGAAAAACAACTGCTATCATCCTACTACCCAGAGATGAATTCTAACCTTATTCATCTTGTAAGTACTATACAGCTATTATACTTCATGACTGTTTATTCATTACATATTGAAAGACTAATATTATTTCTATGATGATGATGATTTATAAATAATTGCCCACAATTGATGCATGGAGGTTTTAAATTGCAGCAATCATAGAAAAATCAGGATTTTCTTTTCTCATTTGGAGAGAGAAGTAAAAGATGTAGCAGTCAAGAATTTGTTTCCAAGTGTACATTTTGTTGGGTGGGCCTTCTTTCAAAATACAGAAAGTTCTTTCACTTCTGCTTTCATCTTTTATTCCTAAAAAATAAATATAATTGTCCCCCCAACCCTTCCCTCCTCCCCCAGTAGAAACAAACAACTTTGGGGAAAACTTCTTAGTCATGCACAGCAGTGATGGCTCATGCCTGTAATACTAGCTATTTAGGAGGCTGAGATCTGAGGATGTGGTTTGAAGCCAGTGCAGGCAGGAAAGTCTGTGAGACTCTTATCTCCAGTTAACCACAAAAAAAGCTGGAAGTGTAGCTATAACTCAAATAGCATAGGAATAGATTTGAGTGAAAAAAGGTAAGGGCCACCACCCAGACCCTGAGTTAAATTCCCAGTACTGGCAAAACAAACAAGTGAATAAAACCTCGACAAAACAAAACAAACATCCAGATCACAATGGAAAAAATGTGGAAACAGGAAAGATCAAGCTGTGGGATTTTAATTTGGAACGCATGGCCTTGGCTTCAGCTACCATGGACAACAGGTTCAAAATGAGCTTCAAAACATAGGTTGGATAATTGGGAAAGTCAGAAAAATGGTATAAGTCTCATATGATACTTACTCATATGATGCTTACTTTATTCTTGTGAAAACAGATCTAATGTTCTAAAAATACTGAGGTCCTTCTAGTAGAAAGCAGAAGAGTGTGTGTCAGGAGCAATCAGGTAGAAGCAAACAAATGGGAATTTGCCTCTATGATCCCTTTGGTGGACAAGATTAAATATAGTTGAAGCTTTGCATTTGAGACTCTCTTACGGATCTTCCATATTTGATGACAAAATTCTGCTCATGAATGGGAATCTTCTGTTGACTCATCCTACATTTCAGACAAGAAAGAATTAATGCTTTTGTCTGCCAGGATCATCTCTCCATTTATTTTGAAGGTTTACTGTATTAAAAAAGCATGTTTAAAAAGAAAAAAATGTGGCAACTGAAAAGCACAGTAACACTAAGAAGCAACAGAAAAATTGATCACTAGATGGTTTTGATAACACAATGACACATCATTTGTCAATCAATAAAAACAAAGGCAATTAAAAATTCTAGGCAAACCCCAAAAAATTGCAAAGGAAATCCCACTTCAACATAAGTAAACTAAAATATACCAGAATGCTGAGTACTGATAGGGAATAAAAATGAATCCACTGGGATGTGATGCTTGGAACTGCTGTGGTGATCAGAGACTATATCTCCTTTTGCTGAGCAAATGTCATTTTCTTGATCTTTCCTGAATAAAAATATTTACCTTATAATAAATTAGAAATACTTTATTTTTATATTTATAATTAATTTATAAAACATGGAGGATAAATCATATTTACTGAACAAAATGAAAAAGCACTTAAACTTTACCTTGCAAGATAATGTAGAGATCAGAAAATATGAGAGAAGAGGAGAAGGAGTTCAAAGTTGAAATACGTATTTTTCTCTTACATCTTGATGGATAGTTGAATGGTACTCTTTAATACTGATAAATGAAAAAATAGAAGTTTGAAAATATTACCATAGAATTTGCAAATAAAGATAATATACCCAAAGGAGATAGTGTATTCTACAATCTTTCTTTGATAACAGGGCACAATATGAATTGTTTAAGTTCATATGAGTAAAAATTAAAAAGAAGAGGTTGCAGGCATGGCTCAAGAGGTAGAACAACTCCCTTGTAAGCTCATGACCCTGAGTTCACAGCCTACTATAGCCAGAAGGAAAAAAAATGTATGTTAACAAAATGGCACTGAGTTGGATAGAAAATAAATGGTACAAATTCTAGGCAATTGCAAGCAAAAAGAAAATAGGGCTGCAAAATAATCACAAGGCAACTTTAAGACAAAACCCACTGGGTAGGAGGAATTCATAATAGTAAAAAGTTAGACTCTACAGGAAATTACCAAGGGGTTATCAGGTAGCAAAAGAAAGCTAGAAGTTGTAAAAACTTGTTAGGAAATAAAATAATTAAGGACTGAGATAAAGAAATATCAGTAGTTAGAAAATTAGAATAGCAATTAAAAGGCTTAATTTGATGTACCAAAATGAAATATGCTTTAAATCAGGTTGCACACATGAAGGAAATTTGAAAATCTAGGCTCCTGGGTGAGGTGTTAGTATAAGTAGGAGGTACACATAGTTCATTCTAATGACAGGTTTCAGTCATTTCCTAGTAGAAAGAAGGGCAAGTTTTACCGTTGCCATCTTCTCATGGTAAAAATCCCACAAAATTGAAAACTTGAGATAAAGGTATTATCAAGCGGTGCTGTCATGATTGTTAGCATGTGAGCTATAAATTCTCCTCTTATCACTCAACCACTGAAAAGGAAGCTTGTTGATTTTTCTTAACTCAGCGATACCAAATGGCATGACCAAAATAAACCTGATTCCACTGACCTTCCATCTTTCTCCAGGTATCCCTTCCTGCCTCGGTAGCTTTTTTTCTCTGTAGCAGAAGCAAGTTTTGTGGGATGGCTCACTTCCTCTAATGGAAGCTACGGCTAGGGTGAAGAGGTGGAAAGCTGGGTAGGGAGAGCAGCAGGGGCTGACAAGGATGTGCTCTGAGCCTTAATCTCTTAATATATACCTTTTAAAATCGAAATATTTATTTATTATCTTTAAGTAGCTGTACAAAGGAGTTGCCATTCAACATGTCACTTTATGCATCTTGATCAGTGTTATCCCTTTCATCATTCTCCCCCATCCCTCTCAATCCAACCCCTCCCTTCACCTTTCCTGATTTCATAGGATATGCATTGAATATGATGACTGAATGCAACTGTGAACTTACTGCAATTTATGTGTGCTAGATTCTTTAGTAAATTCCATACCTAAAACTTGTTTGTATTAGTGATTTTTTAAAATCTTTAATTGTAGCCAGAAACCTGACAGAACAACTAAAATGAAGGATTTATTGCTGGGTGTCAGTGACTCATGCCTGTAGTCCTAACTATTCAGGAGACTGAGATCTGAGGATCGAGGTTCAAAGCCACCCCGGGCAGGAAAGTCTTATCCCCACTAAACTACCAAAAAAGCAAGAAGTGAAGCTATGGCTCGATTGGTAGAGTGCTAGCTTGAGTAAAATAAGCTCAGTGAAAGAAAAACAGACCCTGATTTCAAGTCCCAGGAATGGCACACAAAAAAATAAATAAATAAAAAGGACTTATTTTGCTAATGATTTCAGAGATTTCCATCTGAAATAGTGGATGACAATATGGTAGAATAGGATAGCTCATGTCATGGCATCCAGGAGGTAGAGAAAAGGGCAGGGAACTGGGGACCCAGTATTATCTTCAAAAACATATACCTTGGTGAGCTATTCCTCTAGCTAGGCCTCTCATCTCATACTTTCCACAGCTCTCAAAAGATCACCACCAGATATGGACTAGTGATTCAAGACCCATCTGTGGGGATGGATTGCAGTCAATTAAGTGAGAGTTAGGGAAGTTGTTCTATGCCCCTCCCTGTTCCCACTTCCTACAACTTACCAGATAAAGAAGTCCTTAGAGACGGAGTAATTTAATCTGCTCAGTCTCTTACTGTTTCTTGTGAGGAGGAGCATGATTCTACATGGAGCTCAGTTCTCTTGGTGGTGAAGACAAAGCTCCTGCTAACCCGTGGGCTGGAGACAGGGTAAAGGGTTACCTGTTTAACTGTCCCAATAGCTCAAAGAACTTAGTTCCCCAGTGTGGGGAATTTTTCTTATTGGATTTTGAAAAATATCACTTCTTACTAGGAATTTATTTGAATTCAAACATCAATAGCTTAAAAAATAAGAGAAATTTGTGAAGTTGTTGAAAGAAGTTATTTCAGACCTTCCCATGGCCAGGAAGAACTGAAGAATGTCCTTCTCTCCCTCCCTCCCGCCCTCCCTCCTGCCTCCTTCCCTCTCTCCCTCCTTTCTTTCCTCCTTTTTTCAGGTCAGGGATTCCTGCCCAGCATGGTTGAGGCCTCTGCTGTGTCAGAATGGCCTGAGTTGCTTGTGAAGAATGCATTCTTTGAGTCCAAGCTCCAGCTTCTGAATGAGCCTATATTTTACTTCTTAACATTTCCAGGGGGTCTTAGGTCCTCTAAAATGTGAGCACTTGCTGCTAATGGCCAGGAAATTTCTCCAAGCAGGCCTATTTTCTGTTTTCATCTTATGTCAAAAGCAGAAGTCTCAGAGCATATTTTTGGTAAAGCTGGAACACTGCCTTCAAATTAATGAGAACTTGGTTGTGTAAGGCTGAGACTCTCTTCAAAATTCCTCTATAAAATTGATCTCAGAAAGATCTCCTGACTCCAATGGTAAACAAATCTGTTCCCGATCTGGCGGCTGCCTGTCGAATTTGCTGACCTGCGGCTTATGTATTCAAATGCTTCCTGAAAGTCAAAACATATTTGTAGAAATTTCTAATGGAAAAGAACCAAGCCTGTCACTTTGTTTTCAAAGGAGGAAATGGAAATAAGACAAAAATGATTCAGACAAATTGCCCATCACATCAGAGATATAAAGAAAAGAATAAAACTTTCCGCAATTCCTATCAACTATCTTTTTGATGAGGATGTATTTACATTAAATAACCCCACCAAACCCCAGCCTCCAATCTTTTTTGCTGATATGACCATTCTGCATGACAAATCCTTCGACATCAAGATTAAGTTACTGTCTCATAGGTAAAGACTATAACTCTCAAAAAGAAAAAGGAAAAAAACCCTGAGCATTGTCAAGTTAGAAATTTGATCATTTTGGCTATGACTTGGGAATTGTTTTCCTTCTTTCATGATCACTCACCCTCAATTAGCTGCACCAGAGGCAGTGATGGTTAAAAACCTGGAAGAACCACGGGGCCTGAGATTACACTTATCTTCCTGTCTGAACCTTTTTGAGGTCCTTGTTTCTAAACGTAGATGGAATCTGAAAGATGGAACAATTCTAGCAAACTTAAGTATTTGACTTTAACTAGAATCATTTAATGTCTCTTGACTTTCCTTCTTATTGCTATTGGAGGTTGTTGTTCTGACTAAAATTATTTTTTTCCTCTCTTTGCAACTCGAGTGCACACAATTAGAGCAATTTCAATTCTTGGTTCATGATGGATCTCCACCTGTCCACACAGCCTGCTTTCATTATATGTAGGGCTCAGTGAAGACCTATGAACACATCACCTCCTCTGGAATCAGAATATCCCTTATTTTATTGTTTTCACATGTCTCTGTGACTCTCCTTGTCTATTCCTGTGTGGTCTCCTTCTCCTATCTGCAAAGGAAATCGTGATCCTGAAGAATCTGTCCTTCTTCTGCATCCTCCCTCCCTGTGTGCTCAAATGATGTGTGTCATTTTGCCTGATCTTGAACTTTATGAGAGATAACACCCTTGACTTGTATAACTGTCCCTGTTCTCCTAGGAGGTGTGGTGTAGGGAACCTTCCAGAACTTTTCACCTATGGCTGAATTGCATATGACAGTGAATTCTTCATACACTGTTCTCTCTCCAGATGATAAAGGTTAATTTATTGGTTAGGTACAGTCACAGATGAACATCAATAGCTGATACTAATCTAACAGGGCAATGATCATAATATACTTTAAACTTATAATTTGTTGACTTTTGGAAACGTCTATGTAATATTTTTAGAACACCTGTGACTGTTGGTATCTGAGACTACACAAAATAAGAGTGGGGTGGGGAAAGGGTCCTATATGGTCTCAGAATTGCTCTTGCACTCAGTATTCCATTACTTAGTCATCTATATGGTCACTGCTGATTTGTGACTGTCCTAAAGTTTATCCATGGAATGTGTTAAATTATCACATTCCACATAGTGTATTACATAATGTATTACATTATGATTTACTTGGATTGGAGCTTGTGAATCCATACTTTTGGCAAATCTGCTCTTATAGATGCAAAACCTGTCAACTCACATCTATAAGTGCAAGTATGAGTGTAAATATTCCAATAGATTTTGAAGTATTGTTTCTATTTCTTAGAAGAGAACAGTAGGAATAAAATTTGATTTTCATCATGTGTAGTCTAGGAAACCATTAGATTATCCTGCTTGCTTAGTTTAATGGCACCCAGTGTTTTCTCCCCATTCCCTCAGTGTGTAGTTGACAAACCTTCCCCACACTTGCTAGAAAATTTTTAAAGAAAACTTTCTGCATAATGAATCATTTGGAAGGATTTCTTTTTATTTTAAATACAAATGTCTGGATGCCACCTCCAGAGACTGTGATTCATTTGTCTGGGGTACAGCCTTGAACACGGAATTTTAAAAGCTCTCCAGGTGGTAGGACTGTGAAGTCATTGCTGTACTTGGTAGAAATCTTGATAAGCAAGCAGAAGCCTAAGCTTCAGTGGACTGATAGTGATAATTATTCCTTTTCTCATTTCTCCTGTGTTCTGAAGAGGGCCTGTGCTCGAACTACAAGTTCAGCAGCCTGAGGTTTAGAACTTTTTTTGAGAAGAAGGGCAGAGGTTGTTGGTAAAAGTAGGCAGCCATTCCATTGATTTATGGCCAGAAGTTTATATCATCAGATCTCAAATTTCAGTGTACTTAAACCCTTGGGGGAGTGTTTCCATGGTTTGTTTATAATGTAGACTTTGTTCTAAGAATTCTGGGTTTGAGCCCTGAATGACAGTACAGTCTGTTCAAGAATCACTTTTGGAGAAAACTGCATCAGAGTAATCTACCATGTAGGTAATATTCAACAGAATGTGAAAAGCAGAGATAGATTTTAACCTCTGTCAAATCACCCAGCTCTGTAAGAGTTAAGCCCTTTCTCATTAACCCTTAGTCTTGTGCATATTGTACCTCCACCTATTGTGTGAAGCTGGGGAGGTCTGCTTGTGTTTGAAATATGTTATTGTCTCTACGGTGGCATTCTTTTCTAATCCTGGAGCACTATCTCTCCTTACCAAAAAGAAATAACCTCACTCCTGTGTGTCTTCCGGTGGATTTCACTGAACGTGGTCCTGGGCTGCTTATTGTTTTATATGGTATATCTCAGTCATAGATTTGGCATGTGTAAGTTTCATTTACCTCAGGATTTTGACTACTTGAGACATCTTGGATTGCTGGGGGCAGAAGAATAACCCTAGGAAGCAAAGAGGGAAAAATACTGAATTATGTAATGAAGAGCAGGGCAAGATACAGCCAGAACACTGAGCCTGGATCTCTCTCCATTTAACACATCCCTTGACTACCATCTCCCACTGAATGCTGGATGTGGCCTTCCACAGGAGGACTAACTTGTCCTTTGTGTCTCACCTCGAGGAAGAGTGTGTTGTCTGTCACAGGTCAGGAATGTAAGATCCAGGGAAAGGTCTGTCTAGCTCAGTTTTAGTTGCATGCTGAACTCAGGATCAGTTAACTATTCCCAGAAGATAGGCCTCGGTTTTCTCACAAAAGGAGGAATGTCTTCCAGATAAAGGGGAGCCAAAGGAATAGATGTCTAAGTCAGTGTGTCTGTATTTGGAGGCACATAGTGCTTTTGTGTTTTGGTTAGAGTGTTGAGCTTTACTTCTTGTGTAAGTAACTTTCTTTGGCATACTTGTTCCCATCGATAATGAAAATGAAGGCTAAAAATATTTATTTGCCTGTCAGTGACTCAGTAGTCTTTATTTTGTTTTTAGGATGGATTGATTTTGTTTTTATGAGAAAACTGTAAATAGATAATTTCTTATTAAACACTGAGCTTGCAAAAAAAAGAGTCAAGTGTGTAATATTTTGCTTCTTGTTTGGTCCTAAAAAATAGCTTTAGTTGGCAATGCTTGCATGCCAACTAAGAATTCTTTTTAAACTTCGTGTACAAGTGGGTGGAAATATTTCTATACATGTCTCAAAAAACTTATATTCAGTATATGTTTCTCCCATACCCCGATTAGGATTTTATCATGAAATCTGGTTCTTTGGCCTCTGTGTTTTTAATTATGTTTCTATTGTGCTATATCTACAGCCATCTGTGATACAGCTGTGCATGACTCCAAGAAACACAATATGCTCCTAAGTTTTATCTCTGTTTGGAAGCAGATGGAAACTTGTTAGAAAATATCACAATGATGTTTGTGTCTCTGTTTTGTTGTGAAAGCCTCATAATCCCTGTCACTAATCATATACTCTTCTGTCACCTATAGCAAAAACAGTGTTGTTATAAATGTTGGCATTGTGCTATATATCCTTGATTTGTATTTTTATTTGAGCCTCAAATGTCCCTCAAAAGCCTATATATTACAAGCTTACACACAACCCTGTGGCATCATTGGGGCCTACTGGGAGGTAGTTAGGTCATTCGGGGTAAGCCCTTGAAATACTGAAGCACCAGACGTTCTCTCTCTCGTCTCCCTCCCTCCCTCCCTCCCTCCCTCCCTCCCTCCCTCCCTCCCTCCCTCCCTCCCTCCCTCCCTCTCTCTCTCTCTCTCTCTCTCTCTCTCTCTCTCTCTCTCTCTCTCTCTCTCTCTCCTGTCTCTCTCTCATCTCTCTCTCCCTCCCTCCCCCCTCTCTCTCTCCCTCCTCCCTCCCTCTCTCCCTCTCCCTCTCCTCCCTCCCTCCCTTTCTCCCCCCCCCCCCCCATCTTTCATTCTCATTTTTTCTTCCTGGCTTCCATGAGATAAGCAGGTTCCTCTGTCATACACTTCTGCCATGACATTCTACTTTGCCAAGTTCTCAGAAAATGTCACTCTTTGTAGAACTTCCATCTGGCTTGGCAGTCAATTCTAGATTAGCTCCTCACTGTCTCGCCAAGTCTCTTGAAGAATGAACTCAATAGCCCCCATGTGCAGTTCTACTGTGGGATCCTACCACTTCTTCCCACCATGATCCAAGCATGGTATAGATGCGCGCACGCGCACGTGTGTGTGTGTGTGTGTGTGTGTGTGTGTGTGTGTGTCTCCCTCCTTTGCGATGGCGGCTGTCACGTTGTTAGGTCATGACTACTTTCCATGTAAGTGTTTCTAGCTCACAGGTGTTGACTTGTGGAAGTGTGTCTGTAATCCATCCAGTTTCCACAGATGTACTAAGGCTGCAACAAGATTCTTGAAAATTTGAGTCAGCACTACCAACTTCAGAACTTCAGAAAAATTTTCTTTAAAGTGAGACAATAAAATAGCCCATTGGGCATACATGTTGTGGTGGTTTTCTTTTAATGAGAGCGTATACAATCATATATCCAATAAGAAGTATTTTCAGAGAACTGATTACAGTGACAGATTCCTCTTTGGGCATGAAATGATAAAATTCTGAAGTTATTTGATTATTTATCATCATTGTTATATCCATGAACTCAACTATTCTTTTAAAACAGCCTCTCTAGGGTAGATATACAACATATTGTTCAACTAAGGTTTTGCTGGGGCTTGAACTCAAGGCCTCTTATTCTCTGTTTGAGCCACACATCCACTTCTGGCACTTTGCTGGTTAATTAGAGATGAGAGTCTCAGTTTTGTATGCCCAGGCTGGCTTTGAAAGCAATATTCAGATCTCAGTTTCCCAAGTAACTGGGATGGCAGGCTCGAGCCACTGGTGTCTATCCGAGACTAAGTTATTGAGGAGTGTCATCGACCTTGAGAGAGGAGAAAGCATAGTTAATGATCATCTCCTTTAATTATTTCCCTGTGCATATGAAGATAGTGAATTTCAGTGTCCTGTGGTTAAAAGCACAGCTTTACTTGAGACCTGACACTTTGCCTGAGATGTTATTCCAATTAACTGTTGTTTCTCACCATCACTTCCTTTATATTTTTAGATTTTTTTTTTTTGCCAGTCCTGGGCTTGAGCTCAGGGCCTGAGCACTGTCCTTGGACTTTCTCAAAGCTAGAGCTCTACTACTTGAGCCTCAGCACCACTTCCAGCTTTTTTCTATGTATGTGGTACCGAGGAATCGAACCCGGGTCTTTGTGCATGCTAGGCAAGCACTCTATCACTAGGCCAAACTCCCGGCCCCCACTTCCTTTATTTGGACAATGTATTGTGAATATTTTCTTTGACTGTATTAAAAAATACTATTAACCCAATGTCTTCTGGAAAACACTTAACTTACTGATGTTTTTATTTTCAACCTATGCTTTTATTTTCAACACTCTTCATTGTGATGGTAGCCGGGCTTAAATTCAGGGACTCTTATTCTTTCTAGTGTGTGTTGTGTGTGTGTGTGTGTGTGTGTGTGTGTGTGTGTGTGTGTGTGTGTGTTGGTTGCTGGGCTTTGAATTCAGGGCCTGGGCATTGTCCTTGAGCCTCTCTGTGCTCAAGGCCAGAGCTCTACCACTAGAGCCAAGGGACCACTTTCAGTTTTTAAGTGGTTAATTAGAGATAAGAATCTCACAGGGACTTTTTTGCCTGGGCTCACTTCAAACCCCAGTCCTCAGTTCTTAGCCTCCTGAGTCGTTAGGATTACAGGTGTAAGCCAGTGGTCCTCAGTAGTCTCTTGCTCTTGCTTGCCTTTATCACTCAAGACTGGCTTTTTGCTGGTTAGTTCGAGATAAGTGTCTCATGGACTTTTTGGCTTGGATTGTCTTTGAAGTGTGATCCTCAGCTTTTGAGTGGCTAGAATTACAGGTATGAGTCATGGGTGCCCAGTTCATTTTCAGTGTTTCATAACCCCCCTCCCCCACTCAGGGACCTTGGAAACCAGAACAAGATTCTGGTTTTCAGCTTTTTTCCCAATGCCTTTGTTTGGAAGCCTGATATAGATGTGTGTGTGTGTGTGTGTGTGTGTGTGTGTGTGTGTGTGTATACACACATATACATATATCAGACAGACATATAGATGTATAGATATAGATGATATATATAATACATATTGTGTGTGTGTGTGTGTGTGTGTGTGTGTGTGTGTGTATGTGTTGTGAGTTTGGTTCATTATTTCAATTCTCCTAGTGCAACTTAGAAATATTTAACTGGGGGAAGTGGAGCTGTGGCTCCAAGGGTAGGGCAGTAGCCTTGAACTAAAGAGCTCAGGTATAACGCCCAGGCTGAGTTCAAGCCCCATGACCAAACAGACAAACAAAACCCCAAAACCAAAAGTATTTAACTGGGAAGCAGAACGGGACCTTGTTTGGGAGAGAGAATGCGATAACTTGCCATGTTCTGGTTAAAAGCAGTCATTTTACTGTGAAATATTCTGGCATGCGGACAGGGGACATATGGAGTTTTAAATGTGGCAATGAGCTTCAGAGAGGGGTCTGTGTTTTATGATCACACCATCATGCCATGGGTTTCCTCTCAGTATGAACTAGATAGATATCCTCTCTCTCTCTCTCTCTCTCTCTCTCTCTCTCTCTCTCTCTCTCTCTCTCTCTCTCTCTCTCTCTCTCTCTCTCTCCTTCCCTTCCTCCCTCTTTCCCTTTCTCCTCTCTCTCCCCTCTCTTCCCTCTCCCCCCTCTCCTCCTTTCTTCTGTCCCTTTTATCTGCTCATATGATCACACAGGTAGGGTTATGTGAGGTGGCTACACTCAAACTAGGAAGAGTGACCTCACTAGAACTAAACTCTGTTGGAATTTGCTCTTAGATTGTCCAGGCTCCAGCCCTGTGAGAACATTCACTTCTGTTGTTGAATTCATGCAGTGTAGGGCATTTTGTTACAGCAGTCAAAACCAACCCAGATACCTCTGCTGTGATATGTGTTGTATAGCTATCTACTTCCTTGTTTGCTTCAAGTACAAAGTAGACTGTGTCTCCCTGAAGGAGGATGTGTAGCTGTTCAGATGCTTCCAAGATCTTCTCTGTGCTCTGGGCTCTGTGCCATGAGGAGATGTAAGGCCAGAGCTCAATCAGGAGTGGTCAGCAAAGCCTACCATAAGGCCTTGGCAATGTAGACTCCTCTTCCAGGAATCAAGATTCAGTAGAGTGCTGATGTCCACACAATCTCTGTGGAATGTGAAAGTTTAGGGTTATTTTGTATGATGTTTAAAGAATTTCTCTGCATGTATTCATTTACTCTTCATTTCTAAAATTACTTATAATCTTTAAAAAATACTCCCATCCCTTGAGCCCACCTGCAATATGCATTTACTTTTATGAAATATGATCTATAATACTGGGATACAGAGAGATTATTTTTCACTTTCATCCTGCCTGCTGTGTCTTTCATTCTCTTATGAAGAGTACTTAGTCTGTCAGGTAGAAATCTCCATATAATACAGCCACCAACATTTTTTTCTTTTAGCTATTCATTAATCTTATCTTATTCTTCTGGCTTTGAGGTTACTTTGATGAAACTGCAATCACCTGAGGTCATGGCATGTTCTTTTGTTGTTGTTTTCTTTTGCCAGTCCTGAGGCTTGAACTCAGGGTCTGGGAATTGACCTTGAGCTTTCTCAAGGCTAGTGGTCTACCATTTGAGCCATAGCACCACTTCCAGCTTTTTCTATGTATGTGGTACTGATGAATCAAACCTGGGGCTTTGTGCATGCATGACAGGTATTCTACTAGACTACACTCCCAGCCATGGCGTGTTTATATCCAAATATATTAAGTGCAGTTAATCTTGAGTTACAGCCAAGAAAGAGCTTGCATCAAGGAACTGGGAAGCAATTTCCAAGGAAGCATCAAGATGTTCCTTTGTTTACTGGAATTTTATCCTCTGGTAAATTGGTCACTCTTAAGTAGAATGGCAAGGGTATGTAACACTTTAATTTTTCCTTTTTATAAAAAAAAAACCAAACACAGAATCTTGGGCTTTGGTGTCTCTCCATTGGTGGCCATCTCTGTTCCAATATATGATGTGGTAGAACAGAAGTAAATTGGAGCGTTTTCTGGAAAATGAGGCACATGTTTGAATGAGGATGTGTTTTCCTGTCATATAAAAGCTTTAGTTCAAGAGCGAAAGTTCTGTAAGGGGCTTGAGGCAGTCACTGGGACTGCAAGAGTTCAGGCTGGACAGTGTTGTCCTTTCTCTCCTCTTTTCCAGGTAGACAGAGGTCACATGATTGGCCATGGCCAATGAATGTGAGCAAATGGACATGGCTGCTTTAAGACTAGAGGCTGGTCTACATTCCCATCCCATTGCCATAGGATTGTGAAGGTTTCCTGAGCTCTTGATTGAGGCCAATCATACAACATATTTTTTTTCTTCTTTATGTGGACTAAGGATTAAACCAGGGCCTCGTGCTTGCTAGGCTAGCACTCTACTGCTTAAGCCATGCTTCTAGCCCCTCCCCCATCTTCTTTAAAAAAATTGGTTATTGAAACAAGATCTCATTTAAATTTTCCAAGGCTATCCTTGAACTTGAGATCCCCCTGTCTCTGCCTCCTGAGTGGCTATGATTGCATATATGTGTGTGTGTGTGTGTGTGTGTGTGTGTGTATGTATATATATTATATTGTCTGTGTGTCTAGCCCAGAGAAGTATCTTAAGCAATATTAGTTTATTACTATTTTGTTAGGATGTGATTTTGACATATGTAGTGTAACTTATCTATTCTGACTATATAGAGATAGGGAGAGTGCAGGGAGAATTCTATTTCATCATGTTAGTAGTTTTGCCAGGCCAATCATGTGGGGGTAGAGATAGGCAGAGAGGATGGATTGGGGGCAGATCACAGACCCAAGCCAGGAGATTATCATGTAAAATATAGGCCAGGATGGGTTAAGAGGAATATGGAGGAATAAATAACTTGTCCATGAAGAAGGAGGCAATGAAATGGGCTTTATTCGGAACATAGATATTGAGTTGTTGAAGTTGGAGCACTAGAGGGAATAAGCTAGAAATACCTTAGAAATGAGAAGTCAGCAGCTTTTCTTAAGCTTGATTCCAAAAGAGACATTCAAAAATGACTTGCTCTCACTGCATGTTTGGAGAAAGATGTTATTTTTCAACTTGCAGTTTGACTCAGTTTGTATCAGGATATTCCCACTGATACTCTGGGGTAGTCATTAAAATTAGTCAACTATTTCTGAGTCTTAAACCATAAAAGGAAACAGTGAGAACCCAGAGCTGAGTACATTGCAAGTGTTAGATCACACTGCCTCTTACTCATTGCTAGCAATGTAGCTTGCAGGGGAGGCCTGCTGGGCTGTCATTTCACTTTGGCCACTAAGCTTCATCTAAGGAGACTAAACTGGAAAGTGAGGTCTGGGTTGGCCCAATAAAAAGATCTCTGTTCTGTTGCACACATGAGCAAGCCTAGAAGACACCCTACCACTTGAACAGACTCCCAGCTCCTTTCACTTTAGTTTTTTTTTTTTTCTTTTTCTGGGCTGAACATTTTTTGCCTATGTTGACTTTGGACTTTGATCCTCCTATTTATGCTGGTTACAAGCACGAACCACAACTCATGGCTTTGTAGAGTTGAAGTTTTGCATATTTTGTTCAAGCTGCCTTCAGGTCATAATGTTCCAAGTAGCTGGGATTAGAGAGTTAATCTACTATACCTAGCCTCTATCCTAGTCCCCAAATTGCCAACAAAACCTGTTCTTTTTAAATAATTTTAGATTGACTTTTTTTTTTTTGCCAGTCCTGGGCTTGAGCTCAGGGCCTGAGCACTGTCCTTGGACTTTCTCAAAGCTAGAGCTCTACCACTTGAGCCTCAGCACCACTTCCGGCTTTTTTCTATGTATGTGGTACTGAGGAATCGAACCTGGGTTTTAGTGCATGCTAGGCAAGCACTCTACCACTAGGCCAAACTCCCAATCCCATAGATTGATTTTTAAATTGATACATATTTGAGAACAGATAATACTCCTCCCTTTCCTCTAATATGACTGTTGGCATAACTTGGCATAATTAGAAATAGGTTTACTTGTTGTATAACTTACCCATCCTGTCTACCCAATAAAGTGTTTTTCTTACAAAATCTCTCCCTTCTTCTTGGTATATTCTTCTTGTTCAGATGTACTCCAGTCTTGGGTATCATTGGTTTGTCTCCAGCATGGAGGCTTTTCAAATTAACCATTTTTTTGAGTGTTTTATTTTTTTTTTATTTTTTTTATTGTGATTATATTCACCAGATAGAAGGTGCATAACTTCACAAACATTGATACCCTTTCTCATGACATGATCCCCATTTCCCTCCCACCCTCCCCCCTCAAATTAACCATTTTTAAAGGAGTAGAGAGTGCAAGGCATTAGTACATGACTTAGCCTTCAAAGTAAATCATATTTGTGCATGCTGATCTATGTGTTAACTGTCTGTTTACTTTATGGGCTGAGGTCAGTGTGGGGCTTTATCTTTTTGTGCTGGTGAGGGTTATAATTCCTTTATAATACAAGCACAACTTTTGCCAGAGCAAAATGTTAGCAAGATTCCGTCTCAGCCAATAAGCTGGGCTTGATAATACATGTTAAAATCCCAGCTATGTGGGAGATAAAATAGGAAAGTCACAGTTTGAGATTGGCTTGACCAAAATCACAAGACTATATCTGAAAAACAACTGGAAGTGTGGCTCAAGTGATAGTGTCTGCCTAGTAAGCTCCAAGCTCTGAGTTCAAATCCAAGTAATATAAAGAGAAAAAAACAAAACGCAATCCTATATAAAATGGGCTAGGATTTTAGAAGGAACCTGGGGCTCTCACCTTTGCTTTGTTCCCAGGTTGCTGGCTTTGAGAATCAGAAGTACCTAACAATCTGAACAAACCCTTGCATGAAGCCAGGGATTTTCTAAAGAGATTTTAATCCCATCTACATACTGCCTCTTCAGGCTCAGCCACCAGCAATTTGAGTTTCATTGAAAGTATTCCCTTTCAATACACATGACACATGGGGCTGAGAGTTTGACCTAGTGGTAGAGTGCTTGCCTAGCAAGCACGAAGGTCCAGGTTCGATTCCTCGGTACCACATACATAGAAAAAAGCTGGAAGTGGTGCTGTGGCTCAAGTGGTAGAGCTCTAACCTTGAGAAAAGTCCTAGGACAGCGCTCAGGCCTTGAGTTCAAGCCCCAGAACTGGCAATAAATAAATAAATACACATGACACTAGCACTTTCATGGAACCTATAGATTTATTTAAGCTTGTCAGGTGATTTCTGGGTGTTTTTAGGCTGCTCTGGCATCTATTTCTTTACAAAAGGTGGCTTCTGCCAGAGGGGAGGAGGAGGGGGAGCAGTGGCCAGAGTGCCCAGGCACTGTCTGCGTCACAGGTGAAATTAGGTCATTGTTATTTTGTCTTCTGTGAACAAAACCCCAGTCCCAAGGGAGTAGTGGCTTGGGATTCTACTTAAGTAATTAATTTCCTACAAAAGCAAACATTTTGTGAGCCTGAGTAATTATTGCTGAATAATTATGTTTTCCCATGCTCCCAGTGTTCTCTTATAGTGGCAATACAAGCTTTGTAAAAGCTCTGAAGAGTTCTAGTGAAGTCAAAGAATGAGAGAAATCTACTATGGGTTTATGGTCACACATCTACAAATCTTTGGGTTGTCAATAAATGATATTTTTGGATTTCAGCAAGTCTGGTACAGCACATTTTTTAAAGAAACATATGATTTCTGCAGTAGGGAATGAATATTCATACTGAGTTAAAGGCCATCAGTTACCACCTATCAATGAACATAAGGTTTTGCCTCCTGTTGAGACTTGGCATTGACTTAAACTATGAAAACTGGCCTGGAGGCATGGTTTAGTGGCAGAACATCTGCACTGTAAGCACAAGGCCTAAGTGTAATCCCCTAGTACTACCAAAGAAAAAGAAAATTGTAAAACTAAAACATAAAAGCTGTATTTTCAGAACATTGGATGGTTAGATTTTGATTTAGATTTCCTGTGGATTGTGTTTATCCTTGTTTATTAGTCTTATTTGTAAAGAGGTGACGTTCCGTGTTTACCATACAAGCACATGTTTTGCTGCTCAAGGTGTCCTTCAGAGACCAGGCGCCATCACACTCATGTCTCCTGGGAGCCAGCCACAGCACACAATCAGGCTGCACCCAGGCCCTGCTGACACAACCTGCGTTTTAATAACATGGCTTCTAGGACTCATGTGCACATCAGAGATCAAGGAGAGTGGTTCCAGTGTTGTGTCTTCATCTGCTTTCTGTGCTATCACACAGCACTGGAGGTAGTGGTGGTAGTGATGATGATGATAGTGAGTGTGATGGCATATAAATGTGAAAGGGAACTGTCTAGAAGGTGGTAGGGAAGAGGGAAAGGAAGGGATGTTGAGGGGTAAAGGACAGAAGGATGGTGCATAGGTACGCACACCCATATCTGCACAAACACATTTGAATACAGCACAGTGAAACCTACAAATACTACTTAGAAAGGCTGTCAGCGGGGAGGGAGAGAGGAATGGGAATGTGGTGAAGGGTGCGTATCTCCAAGGATACTGGTACCTGCAAGGAACTATCACAGCCAACCTCTTCATGTTACAAATGCATATTCATTCAAAAAGTTTAAAAATGCCCCAGGCAGAATATTTTATAAAGAATTGAGATTTCTTCCCTTTCAGTGCTGGAGTCTGAGAAAAATCATGGCACCGGATCCACCTAGCATCCAGGGGAGGACTTGTTCCCTTTTTACTCCAGTTGGTTTTGTAGGTGGGATCTCACACATTTTCACAGAGCAGCTTTAGACTCTGATGCTCCACTTCCATTTCCTGAGTAGTTGGGATGGTAGGCATGTGCCGTCATGCCTGCATATTTTGTTTGTTTATTTGGAGAGAGTAATTTTTTCTTAACTCTTGGCCCAGACTGGTCTCAAACCATGCTGCTCCTGTCTCTGCCTTTCAACCAGCTGGAATTACAGCTGCACGTTCCTATGCATGGCCCTATCAATGGTTCATATTGTCTACTGTCTTAGTTCCTGCCTAGTAGGTGGGTAGAATTAGTAGAGTCTCAATTCAGTTGTTATAACTTAAAATGTATATATATGTACTATCTACCTATAATCAATTTAAAATGGAAATGCACAAATGCAGGATATATATTACAGTCCTTATAGTGCTACATTTGAAAATAGTAGCTGGTAGTTATATTTACCAGGATGTGAGTTGAATACACAGAATAACATACTGTTGGTTTTCAGTGATCTATGGGAATTTATTTCAGGTTTCCTTTTGCATACCCTAAATCTAAAGTTGCTCTGCAGGATTTGCATGAAACCCATTCACATCCCGTATGCTTGCATCATCTTCAGACCAATTCTAAAGCTTAACCCAGTACAGACATCACACAAAGAGTTCTTATACTGTATTGTTTAGGCAATACACACATTTGTTTTCTGAATATTTTTGATCCACTGTTGTTCCTTCACAGATATATAGCCCCCAGGTATGAAAAGCTGAGTATACTTTCAACATACCTTCTATTACCCACCATGCTTACAGTAAACTCTATGATAGGCCAGTTGTCGCTTTTGAACAGCTCTGAAAAGACTTACAGATTTATTCATAATGCCATATTTAAGTTCCTTCTCTTTAACAAGTAGTATAATACTTTTATGCTGATTATGAAAATGGTAACAGCAGAATTTCTTTGGCAACTTCTTGTGATCCAGGAACTGGGTAGGTGCATAGCACGTCTTGTCTAAGTCCTTTATGCAACTTTTCACACAGGTGCTATTTATTTTTGTGGTCCTTGGGCATGAACTCGGGGCTTTGAACTTGATAGGTGGGTGTTTGCTCCTCCTCCTACTCCTCCTCCTCTTCCTCCTCCTTCTGTTCCTCTTCTTTTCCTCTTCTTCCTCCTTCTCCTCCTGTTTTTCTTCCCCTTCTTTCCTCTTTCTGTACTGGGGCTTGAACTCAGAGCCAGGCATTGCCCCTTAGCATTTTTGCTCAAGGCTGTCACCCTATCACTTGAGCCACAGCTCCACTTCCAACTTTTTGCTAGATACTTGGAGATAAAAGTTTGATGGATTTCCTGCTCAAACTTGCTTCAGACCATGATGCTGAGATCTCAGCATCCTGAGTATCTACAATTGCAGGCATGAGACACTGCCCAGAAAACTTCTTTGATTGAGATGGAGTCTCATGGAATTTTTCTGCTTAACTGGCCTGACCTTAGCTTCTCAGTTAGCTAGGTTATATGCATGACCCACTGCACTGATCAAGGTACCATGTTTAATTCCCAATCACAGAGGAGTCATCTCAATCATGGACCAATGGACCTACAGTCTCCCATTTATTTGTGGAAGTAGAGCTAGAATGTGCTTTGCCTCAGCATTAGCCTGAGGAGGAACAGCGCACTCGTTAGTGAACAGAGTCCTCCACTCAACTAGAAACTTACTGAATGTTTTGAAGAGCAAATTAGGCTCAAATCAATGTGAATTTTCATGTCAACACAGATGAATCAGGGTCACATTAGAGGAAAAGTTAGCCTGCTGATTATAGAGTAATACGGCGCTCGCTGCAGATTTGGTCCCATTTGGGGGCCACCTGTAGAGATTTCAGAACCACTGCTGCTTGGGTGTCACTCCTTTGAATTCTCCTGTATCTCATCTGGGTATGGCCCGGGGCACTAGGGGTTCTAAGACTCCCTAAGTAAATCTGATGTGTAGGGAAGGTTGAAGATCATATGACCAGGGTATCATTTATGGAAACTGGGTCCAAATTCTCCTCCCGCTTTCTACTTGTGCAACCTTCAGCAATATTTTTTCTCTCTACCTCTTCTCTCTCTCTCCCTCCCTCCTCGTTCTTTCTTCCAGTTGCTAATGGGACTTGAACTCACAGTTGTTCTGGTGGTGCTCTACCACTTGAGCTGTGACTCCAGCCTAGCTTTTTTTGTTGGTTAATTGGAGATAGAGCCTTAAGGACTTTTCTGCCTGGGCTAGCGTACAACTGTGGTTCTTGATAATAATGTTAACTACTATAATCTTGAGTAGCTAGGATTATAGACATGAGCCATTGCTTCCTAGTTGTCAGTGAATTTGCTAATGGCAGTATAGATCATTTCCTTCAAAAATAGAGATGAGATAATTGATTAACCATAGGATCAGTAACTGCGAATACATTGTGGTAAGGCTAACATGTCTAGAATAGTGAGTGGATGCTATGGTTTAGATTTAATCTAAGTAAAACCCAGAAGTTCACATGGAAAGTATCCCCGGGATAACAGTATTAGAAGGTGTTGGGATCTTTAAGACATGGGAACTAGTGAGAAGCCCTTAAATCACTGGAGATGTGCCCTCAAAAAAGATTGTGAGACTTTGGCCCATCCTCTCTCTATTTCCTGACTCAGGATGTGGTCACTGACTTTGACATGCAGTCCTACCTTTGCCATCTGCTGCCCTCATTAGGGACTGCCTGGTCTTAGATTTGGATCTCAGAACTGTGAGCTAAATAGACCTTTCTTTCTTACAACTTTATTACTTCAGGTATTTCTGTCTCAGGAACAGAAAGCTGTCTAATTCATGGACACAAAATAAACATTTATTTTTTATTGATCTTACATACACTACTGATAGAATTGCTATTAGCACATATTCTCTGTTCCAAAAGCATTAGGGTAGAGGGGCTAAGGATTTAAATGAAATCAGTGTGGCATTCCACTAACCCAGCTCTGATGGTTTGGAGATTCCTCATAAAAGTAAACAATATCAATCTTAGTATCTACCCAGAGCATTACAAGTCAGGTTATGATAAAGACACTTTGCATATCCATGTTCATTGTTGCACTGTTCTTGATAGCCAAGATATGGAAACAATCCAGATGCCCTACAGTGAATGAGTGGATCAAGAAAATGGTTTCAAACATATTGTCTTGTGAGTATGGAAATGAACTTTACAACTGGGGAGGTTGGGGGAGGGAAAGTGATAATAATGTTTGACAAGAAATGTACTCACTACCTTACATACATAACTTCTCATCTTGACAATAAAATTCATTAAATCTTAAAAAATAAAACGTGGTACATATACACATTGTAATTTTACTCATCTGTTAGGAAGGCTAATCTGTCATTTGTAGGAAAATGGATGGGCCTAGAGAAAATTATGTTAGGTGAAGTAAGTCTCAGACAAATGACATGTTTTTTTTCTCATATGTGGAGGCTAGATCCAATATACAAACATTCATGATAATATCTACATGATTATGTTCATCTATACAAAAATTGGCTAGATAATGGTATATTTAAGAGTCCAGTTGTGTAATTCCTTTGAATAACTGATGAGTGGCTTAACAAAATGAGTACCAGGAGGCTGACACACGTTCTGGTAGAATATTTACAAAGGAAATATTTCTTTTAAACTGTTTAACCCACAATATTATTGTGGAAATATTCAAATTTTCAAAGATAATCACCAGAGACATGAACTATATTAATATTTGAAATGTGCCACTGTAAATCTTTTTCTAAGTTTTCTGACATTCTTTCACTTCTTTGTGTCCTATCTCATGGACAAAAGTGTTTACCAGTTGCTATTTTATTCTTATATCTTTATTTATCTCCTCAGTTGATAGCACAGTAATCATCAAGAAAGGTCGAATTTGTAAATCACATTTTGTTTCCCTGTTCAATTATTTCATAATTTCAGACAGACTTTATTCCCATATCCAATTCATCTTCAACTGGCAATACTTATGATTTCAAGTCCTTTATTTCTAGTGTTATGAAACTATACTTTTAAAGGTATTACCTTTAAAAGCAATACTTCAGTAAACCAAGGATCTTTGTAATGCAAATAAATCTTTTATTCAGCATCTTCTCTAGAAACAAGCTATGTTCCCTAAGTCTTTACCTCCATACTAATGTGTCTTCATTTTTTTTTTAAAGGAATGTGCAGCCTGGTGCTGGTGGCTTATGCCTGTAATCCTAGCTACTCAGGAGGCTGAGATCTGAGGATCAAGTTCAAAGCCAGCCAGGGCACAAAAGTCCATGAAACTCTTATTTCTAACAAACAAAAAATGGAAGTAGCGCTATGGCTTAAGTGACAGAGGGCTAGTGTTGAGCTCAAGAGCCCAGGGAAAGCACCCAGGCCCAGAGTTCAAGCCCCACTATGGACAAAAGAAAGAGGAGGGGCAGGCTGGGAGTTTGGCTTAGCAGTAGAATGCTTGCCTAGCATGTACGGAGATCAGGGCTGGATTCCTTGGTATCACATACATAGAAAAAGCCAGAAGTGGTGCTGTGGTTCAACTGGGAGCACACTAACCTTGAGGAAAGCCCAAGGACAGTACTCAGGCCCTGAGTTCAAGCCCTAGGACTAGCAAAAAAATTGCATATATACTTTCTACTTACTGTCTCTATTAGAATCTCCAATTGATTTTATCATGAAAAAATAGTATTTTTTCCTCAGGAAAAAATACTTGTGTTACCATGTGTATGGGAGCATTTATAGAATATAATTGAATTATCTCGTCTCCATTTAAATAAGTTCCATTAATATACTCATTGTTGGTATATCAAACAAAGTAAGTAAATATGACTTAGCCTGTACTGGAGGACTAGATGAGAGTGTGTATACATCATGTCTGAATGATGAGCAGACTTAAAAAGAAGATAGCACAAACTCAGGCTCAGTTACATTTTGCCTCTAGCTGGCAGCACTAAGGCTGGAGCAGGCTTATGGGCTGGGAAGTTCTCAGCCTGGTCATGGTTCTTATTTATCTAACCAAAGTAAATGGGACCAACAGGATATCACCTATACCTAGGAGTTCACTGATAGAACCCTTAAATTCTTCCTTTTGGTTCTTCTCACTTTTTAGAGGCCAAAATCATCTCAAACTTCTGCCTGAACAGTTCCTCCAAGCTAGCCTAAAGAGACCTTGTATAACTTTAGCTCTATGTTTATTGACAGGCTTGTCGTTGTCTCCATTTCATAATGAAATGGAAGGAGATAAGGCCCTACCAGAGCCACCTGGAGGTGAGCATTTAGTGACTCCAAAGCTCCATTTTATTGTGTGAGAGTCCCTTGACTTACTGCAAATAGCCTGCAGATGTCTAAAAGTGTTCATCACTGGTTATGAATGGGAAATGCAAATTAGAAGCATAAAGCACTATCACTTTACACCTGCTATGATATTAACAAATTATCTATCACAGTATGTAATATATTCACCACTTAGTTGTCTTTTCATAGATGACTGCTTCTTTTGCTTTGTGGAACTTTTTTAGCTTGATGCAATCTTATTTAACTATTGCGGGAGGTGAGGAGGGGGGATTGGGTGTGAGGGTCATATCCAGGAAATCATTGTCCAGACCATTATCAAGAAGTTTTCCCTCTGGAGTTACTTCTAGTATTTTCCTAGTGTCAGATCTTACATTTGCATAAGGCTGTGATCTGTTTGTAGCTGAGTTTTCTGTATGTATGAGAGTATTTTCATTTCTTTCCAGTGAAAAGCCCAGTGGCTTTGACATGAATAATGTCCTAGAACATTCTGAATTCAGTGAATTAAGTAGTTAAGGATATTCTGCAAGTCTTAGCTTGGTTATTTGGTTTAGAGGAGTTGTTTGGCTATTTTCATCTCTGAGTGCCTCATTTGAAGAATAAAACAACTGAATTGCAAATTCTCGCAGGTGCCTTTCTCAATTTTCAAGAGACTATATGATACCCATGACTGCCGCAGTGAGCATTTACTAATGCTTTTATTGTTTTTAGCAATCAGTGGGAATTACATGGGGTGAGATCTCTCAGACCTCCAGGTATCTAGTCAGAGCTCATTTACTAATCTTTTTCCCCACTGAAAGTTGCACATAGATTTAAAAACACACACACTACAAGACTCAAATTAATTTTCATAGCTTAGTATATAATCTAGAGAGTTCTTACCTCCTTAAAGTCCAAGTTCTTTTCAAAAAGTAACTGTGCTATATAATCTTTAAACTATTTGACCAGGTAGAAAGCCTTTCTAGAGGGATAATTCATTTGTGCATGGGGTGTTTTAATTGTAAATAACCAGGTCATACAACTGAATTTTTCTTCTTTTTACTGGTTCTGAGATTTGAATTCATGGATCAGTGCTTGCAAGGCAGGAATTCTACCACGTAAGCCCCACATTATTTGTTTCTGAGGGTATCTGGTACAGAAAGAGCCTCTACCTTGGGCCACATTATCTTCCCTTTAGCACTGACCTATGGTAATTATTTTATTTGTAATAACTTCCTTCTTTGTGCCCAATGACTGAGAATGATTGAGCTTTGCAGGAGCAAGGCACAGAGGTAAGGAATTAAGAAACCAAAACGGCAAAGTACTCAGAAGCATCAGCTGCACTCTGCATGACAGTCATTTAGATATTTCGTTTTCTTCATATTAGGTCATTATTAGGATCTTAATTTTATATGTCAAGAAATGGTTGCCCAGAAAAAGAAATCCCACAGTATTAATTAGCAAAGCAGAAATGTCAGTCCAATGTGTTCTGGCCCTGCCAGCTTTGGCATCAGTCTAGATGCACTGAGCACCTGAGCCCAGCTATGGTGTAACACTGATCCATCACTGCTTCAGTAAAGAAAGATTATGTCTGAGAATGTAAACATCAAGGCTGTGTTCAGCAAGCCATGACTAAGGCCTCAATAAGGCCCAGGTGCCACCAGAAAGGGAGAAATTCTATGAGTCATAGCCTGTTATCTTTACCTCATCACACAACAATGAAACAAGTTTGCTTTTTCTAGATTCTCTCAAATTTGAATTATTCCCCATCTTCCTCTTGCTAAAGCTGTTATCTCTCCTGCTCACCCTTCTTCCCTCCATTCCCACTAAAACTTTGTTTTAGCTTCCTCATGTTTATTTTGTTAAACTATTTGTTAATTGTTTAAGCATTTATTCCATGGACTTTTCACTCTTGCAAATCTGTAGTCAACTTTATCCTGTATATATGCATATTGCCTTGTGCTTACATGAGAGATTGTATTTCAGGTCTAAGATTTACATATGAGAGAAGATGAGCATATCTTTCTGGGCCTTACATACTTTGCTCAATATATCTCCAGATCCATCCATTTCCCTGTAAATAATGTAATTTCATTCTTCCAGATGAGTATATAAAACTCCATTGTGTATACATGTATATATATATATCACATTAAAAATCCATTTGTATATTGTAGTACATCTGGAATGTTTCTTGTACCTTGGCTCTTGTGAACAATGCTGCAATAAATGTGGATGTTCAGGTGACTTGGTTGTATCCTGCCATGCAATCTTTAGATAAATTCCTGGACCAGTATCACTGAATCATAGGGTATCTATCTATATATTGAGTTTTCTGAGGAACCTCCATACTGATATTCACAGGGGTTGGACTAATGTAATTTGCAGCAGCAGTGCATTAGAGTTATTTCTTCCCCACATTCTCATCAGCATTGGTTCTTGTTCATACTCTTGAATCATCAATCTGTCTGGAGTGAAAGAATAACAGGGTTCTTTTATAGCCAGATGTGGTGAGCATTTCTTCATGCATGTATTGGCCATATATGCTCTAGTTTTGTTATTTGAGTATGTCACAACCTAGTTGTTGAGTTTCTTCTTTGCATTCCTACCTGACACCAGACTTCCAAAAGAAGGGGTGCAGATATGTGTAGGCTGGTCATTTCTGCTTTGTCACCTTGAAAATGATTCCCCTGATTATGTTTGCTTTTGACTAGATTTCCTTTCCCTTTTGTGCTCATGTCTCCTCTTTTTAATTTCTTATACTGTATCAAGGCAGATACAATTCTTCTCTGACCCCTGTGCATATTTATTTTGCAACTTATTTCAACTAGCTTTCGTTGGGTTATCTAATCTCTGGACCTTTCTACTTCCTGATTATAACTATGGGGCCTCTTTCTATTCCAACCCCCTTCCTAAGCCCAGGAGATTCACAGGGTTTGTGTAAAGAATACTCAGACACATTTGAAGCCGACTAGTTTCTTTGCAATTAAATGGCAGGGGAAAGATCTGGTGAATAGGTTTTTAAAAGCAGGAGATAATAAAAATAGGGGTCCAACCGGAAATTAAAAGACAGAATGTTTCCTCTTGGTTAAATTTCTCATCATTTGGTGAAATGGGATCTGAAGAGTTGTAGATAATGAGCAAGACTTCCAAACAGTTCATTGTTTTGGAATTCTTCTTACTTAAACTCTGTACATTTTCCTAAAGTGTTTATTGCTATACATTCTTAGGACAACAGTTGTAAAATATTGACTGAAAATATTTTTATGAGTATTTTTCTTTCTTCAGTGGGTAAAATTGAATCCATTAAAATATGGTATGTAAAGGAATATCATGAAATACTGAACCATAAATAATAAACTGTAGGTACATGTGACATGGGTGAATCTTGTCAATGGCTAACTGAAAAGGAAAGTTCTAGAAGGAAAATCATGTGATACCCTTTGCAGAAAGTGTAGAGCCACAAAAACCTTTATAATACTCTTTTTTTTAAGGTAGAGATAGATAGATAGATAGAATTGAGGAAGCTTGCTTTATTTATTTATTTATTTATTTATTTATTGCCAGTCCTGGGCTTGGACTCAGGGCCTGAGTTCTTTTTCTCAAGGCTAGAGCTCTACCACTTGAGTCTCAGCACCACTTCTGGATTTTTTCTATGTATGTGGTTCCGAGGAATCAAACCCGGGTCTTCATGCATGCTAGGCAAGCACTCTACCACTAGGCCAAACTCCCAGCCCTAATACTCTTTCTTTTTCCAAAAAGAACAAACACAGAATTCAGGATAGTGGTTTTGTTTGGGGGTGAGGTAAGCTCAAAGGTCGATATCATTGATAGTCTGGTTTGGCATCAAGCTATAAGCTTTACACGAAGTTATTAAAATTTATTTTTTAATGGCCTACCATATTGACCAATGTGACAGTTCTTCCTAATGATCAGTTTTGATCATCCATCCAATATCCCTTGAAACAAATTGCACAATTCAACTCATCTAATTCCACATTTGGGGTCTCTGAAGTCTGCTATTTCCAGATGCTGTATGGATTTATAGCCCAGCTCCTCAGGGAGTAGACTGACTTATAGGTCTTAATGGCAGGAATAAAGGTGAAGGTGGAAATATACATACCACCAGATAGAGAGCAGCAAGGAGAAGTTTCTGATTTGGGGCCAAGCAGAATAAAGACCACCATCCTGGGGAACCAGCAATTTCTCTCTGCTTAGGATTTTTTTAAAAAAATTTCTAAATAAAGGCACTGTGCTCTGCGTCGCTGGTAACAAAGCTCCTTTGGTAGCCTGGCTTTGTTTCGGTGACCTTTGGGTTATAAGCCATGTTTAATGTGTGAGTACTACACATTGCAATCCATGCTGCATGGAGCCCTTCTCTTTCCATTTACCACATGGATATGGTTCTGAGCAATGGTGTCTTGATTCTGCACATGCTCTTGCTTGTCCTGATAGCTGGCTTTGACTATCTTAACTCAACCCTCATCACTTATTACTCTATTTTTTTTTTTTTTGGCCAGTCCTGGGCTTGAGCTCAGGGCCTGAGCACTGTCCTTGGACTTTCTCAAGATTAGAGAGCTCTACCACTTGAGCCTCAGCACCATTTCTGGCTTTTTTCTATGTATGTGGTACCGAGGAATTGAACCCGGGCTTTCATGCATGCTAGGCAAGCACTTTAACCACTAGGCCAAACTCCCGGCCCCATTATTACTCTATTTTTTAAATTAAGGGTTCTGCTGTCAGTGGCCCTTTGCAATGATGCACTGAATTGTAACCCTTTGTACAACTACTTAAACATAAAAAAGGAAATGAAATGATGCATTGCAAGGAAGGGAAAGGAACCAGGTCACCTAAAGTTTTTGATAACAAGATAAGACTGAGGTTTTTCCTCTTTTCTTGTCTTGTTCCATAGTTCTCCATTTCAGCCCTCTGTCAGAGGAATCTTGGTAAGGCTGGAATTAGAACAGATTGTTTCCTACTAAATATTCCTCCAGGGGCTTTCTCACAGTGCTCAGAACAGAACCACAATGTCCATCACACCCTGTTTATGATCTAACCCTGCCCACCAGGCATGGCCATCGCTCTGTCCCTTTGTCCATGCACCTTATCCTCTTTTATGTTCCTCAGCCAACTCATGACCTCTGCAAGGCCTGTTCAGGTTACTCCCTCCTCTGCCTCAGGTCTGCAAAACTCCATATGATGATTTTCATTGTTCTCAGAAGGATCTTCATGGAGCTACTGTGGCCTGTCCCTACCTCAGGGAAGCTGCTTATGACCTCTGTATTTATTATCTTTACTACATTTAGTAATCTCTAAAGTTATCCTCTTCCTATGTGTGCGTATGGTTTTCCTGTTTAGGGATCAGGGATTGATTGATTGATTTCAGTACTGAGGATTAACTACTTCAAAGCCTCATCTGCTTACTAGATAGACTCCCTACCATTTGAGCCATGCTGCCTGACCCCTTTGCTTAGGTTAGGGTCTTGCTTTATGATTCTCTGGTTCACTTAAAATGATAGGTATGCATCATCATTATTGGGCATTAGTTAAGATGAAATCTTGTGAACTTCTTTGTTACTAGGCTGGCCTTGAACTGACAGTCCCTGTTCTCCACCTCTACATAGGATTACAGAGTTGAATGACTATGCTTAATGATGTTGATTGGCTCACCTTTGAATTCCTTGACCTCAGAGCATTGCCACATGCAAAGAAAGCACTGAAAAACGAAAAGAGTTAAATTAAGAAATGAACTTATCAGTGCTGTGTGGGGCCAGTTTACATTGCTCCCAGCACACATGTCCTATATTTCTGGAATACTATTATAAAGGATGGAGAAACAGGGGCTCACAGCTGGAATGGCAGTTAATGAATGCTGTGAACCATTAGTGTACATTTAAATAAATATTGCCAAAGAAATAGGCCAACATCAATAGTCTGAGTTTGTATTTCTACACACTGAACATTAGTTTCCTGATGATCAGAACTGGGTTAATTGACTGACAATGGGTCTTCCCTTTTAGGGAAATGAACATTATCAGCTCCAGCCAATTTGTTTTTCTTAGCTGAGAAATCACACTTGAATTTCAAAAGGCATTTGCCTGGCCCTTGTTCTCTTTCCTTTGATGGGAATGGTTTAGTGGGGATATTTACTAGAACCAAACCATTAAAATACTTTACATATTTTTCATGGGCCAATGCCTCCATTTCCACACTTCATAGGAACCCTCCTCCTCCACAGCACTCACAGTCCAGGGATTTTCTCACAGTCACCCTGGACCCCAGAGTTCTGCTTCTGGCAGGCTGTTTCAGTCACCTTCAGTGATCTCTGCTAAATAACCCCCTTTACTAAGCCTTGGAGAGCATCCCTGGAAAGGGAGTCAAGGACAGCTTAACATGTTCCCAACTCCCCTGCTGAAGGGGGCCCTGAGCCATCTGCTCCCCTCGGCCCACCTACCCTCCCCATCTCATGGCCCCTTTCTCCTTCCTGCTCTTCCTTGCTTGCTCTCAGTTGCAGTGCTTATGCTACCCCTGTGCTCCACTGGTTCGGCCTCCTGACAAAGCCCCATCACTGCTAAGGTTCCTTGACCATTCTCATGGCAAGCATTTGGGGTCCTTGAAGTGGTATCGTGGTGGGAGGAGCCTGGATCTTCCCAGCCCTGCTTCTCTGAGCTTTCGGAGCCAACATCCAAGTTGTGTCTTGACTCCCATGTCGTTTTTGTTTTCTGTTTTGCCAGTCCTGAAGCTTGAACTCAGGGCCCGAGCACTGTCCTTGGGGTTTCTCAAGACTAGAGCTCTGACATTTGAACCACAGCACCACTACCAGCTTTTTTTATGTATGTGGTACCAAGGAATAGAACCTGGGTCTTCATGCATGCTAGGCAAGCACTCTATCACTAGGCCAAACTCCTGGCCCCTCCCATGTCATTTGGGCTCTACAATCACCTTGAAGTTTGCAGGGGTCCACATGGTACAATCCTATCAGGTATGGAGTCCTTTCTACTCTGTTATACTTTGAAGAGAAGGTAAACAGTCTTTCAGCTATCCTACTTATATGGGAGGCTGAGAATGAGAAGAGTGCAGTTCTAGACTAGCCAAAGCAGAAAAAGATACAGAACTCCTTTTCAACCTGCCACTGGCTATGGTGACACATATCTGTCATCCCAAGGTATGGGGAAGCCTAAGACTGGAAGGATCATGGTATCAGGGCAGCCCAGGCAGAAAACTTCATGACATGCCAACTCAAATGGAGAGAAACTGCACGTGATGACACATGTCTGTGATCCCAGTTGTATACAGGAAACCCCAAAGTAGGTAGATTGCAGCTCAGGTGCAATCTGATGGGAAGCAAGACCCTGTCCTAAAATGAACTAGTGAAAAACAGCTGGAGGCATGACTCAGTGCTATTGTACCATCCTAGCATAAGGGCTTAAATTCAAATTTCAATTCTAGGGGAGGGAGGGAGAAGGAGGAAAAGGAAGGGAAGGAGAATCATTTGGCTTTATACATCCCTATGGAAATGGCCTAAAGAAGCACAATGTGGCTGGAAGAGTGACTCAAATGGTAGAGCACCAGCCATGACCAAATAAGCTGGGTAAGGGCAGAAGACCTTGAGTTTAAGTTCATTTGCTTGGTGCCAATGGGTCATTGTTTCATGTTTGGGTATTGGACAGTGTTGAGGTTCAAATAAAAGGCCTAAGGCTTGCTAGGCAGGTACTCTGCCACAGGAGTCACTCCTTAGGCCCTTTTTGCTTTAGTTATTTTGCAGATAGGGTCTTGCACTTTTGTCTGGCTGGCCTCAGACCGCAATCCTTCTGTGTATAGCCTCTCAAGTAACTGGGATAATAGTTTTGCCCCCATGATACTCTAGAAGAGCTTTTAATTTACAGAAAAATCGCAACAGTAGTAAAAAGAGTTTCCATAAATGGCACATCCAGTTTCACCATTACACTAAAATAGTCATTTGCTACCATCGGCACACTAATATTGGAAATTTTGTTTTTGTTTCTGTTTTTTTGTCAGTTGTGGGGCTTGAACTCTAGGTCTGGATACTGTCCCTGAACTCTTCAGCTCAAAACTAGTTTCTACCACTTGAACCACAATACCACTTATGATTTTCAGGTGGTTAATTGGAGATAAGACTCTCACAGACTTTCAAGCTCTGACTGGCTTTGTACTGCGATCCTCAGATCTCATCCTCCTCAGTAGCTAGGATTACAGGCATGAGCCACTGGTGCCCAGCTTAATATTGGAAATTTTTTATCAACTAAAGTCTACAAGGTTGTTTTATTTCCCAAGATCTCTTCTTAAGTCTTTTTTTCTATCTCAAGATTGGGTTGTTACATTGCATCCAGCAGCAGTGTCTTCCTACCTCCTCATTCTCACATTCTCTTTGTTGTCTTCTGACTCACTACAGACATAAAAATACTGTTTATGAGTGTGTGGTATGTGTATGTTGTGTGGTATATGTATGGAGTATGTGGTATGATGTCAGTGTGTGTGTGTGTGTGTGTGTGTGTGTGTGTGTGTGTGATACTTGATATATTGCCTCTGTGTGTGTGTGTGTGTGTGTGTGTGTGTGTGTGCGCGTGTGTGTGTCTTTATATAAAGGGATTTCTCTTTACTTTTTTTTTGTGCCAGTCCTGGAGCTTGGGCTCAGGGCCTGAGCACTCCTTGGACTTTCTCAAGGCTAGAGCTCTACCGCTTGAGCCACTCCTGGCTTTTTAATCTATGTATGTGGTACCGAGGAATCAAACCTGGGTCTTTGTGCATGCTAGGCAAGCACTCTACCACCAGGCCCTCTCTTTACATTTTTATATACCTTGTTTTGCATACCTAATCATGTTGGAAGAGACTGAAGTACAAATCTTGGAGAAGAAAGATGTTGATAGAGAGATGATGGGCCCCTAACCTCAGCACTTGCTTTGCTTTGGGGTGTTTGCATGGAGCCTTGCTTTTCTGGCACACTTGCTTGATCTCAGTGTGAATTTGCTGCAGTGATTTATTATTCATCAAGAGTCAGTTTCCCTCTAAATACTTCACTTAGCTGATGATTGCCTTTTTAATCACCACCACCAACACACACAAACAGAACTCCTTAGCAATTTCAACTGGCTGTGCTGCTATCTTTAGGAACACTTGCTTTGTCTTATTCTTCTCCTTTTAAAGACATCTAGTTTTCTATGACATTGTTTACTTTCATTATGCTTTAATTATGGGATTCTGATAACCATGGGGGAGTGAGAGAGACAAAAACTGGGGTTTTGTGGATGATTCAATGCCAAAGCAAAGCTGAGGTATATGATAGCCACAAACAGTTGTTTCTGCAAGTGTATCCCAAAAGCAAGGACTTCGTTGCTCTCACACAAAGCAAGA